>NC_035109.1:341215268-341352647 GCF_002204515.2 Aedes aegypti
CATTTGTTGCTCCTAAAAGGGCCGATTGAATTGTTGAATTTGCGTAACACGGCACATTTTGGCGGCTTGGTCGATTTTCTTCAGCCATCTCGAACAAATTAAAAGAATATTACACAATCAACTCTTTAAACACATTTTGTTGGCTCTGAAAAGTGCCGATTGAATTGTTGAATTTGCGTAACACGGACACACTTTGACGGCGCAATGGTTGCAATCCTCCTCGCCCGGTGAGATTTTCGGTGCTGATGACGATATGCGCTTCAACAAGCGGCTTTGGTCGATTTTCTACAGCCATCTCGAACAAATTAGGGAATATTACAAATCAACTCTTTTAAAATACATTTGTTGGCTCTGGAAAAGGCCGATTGAAATGTTGAATTTGCGTAACACTGACACATTTTGACGGCGCACTGGTACAAATCCTCCTCGCCCGATGAGCTTTGCGGTGGCGATGACGATGTGCGCTTCAACAAGCGGTTTGGTCGATTTTCTTCAGCCATCTCGAACAAATTAAGGAATATTACACAATCAACTCTTTAAAACACATTTGTTGGCTCTGAAAAGGGCCGATTGAATTGTTGAATTTGCGTAACACGGACACACTTTGACGGCGCACTGGTTGCAATCCTCCTCGCCCGGTGAGATTTTCGGTGCTGATGACGATGTGCGCTTCAACAAGCGGCTTTGGTCGATTTTCTACAGCCATCTCGAAAAATTAGGGAATATTACAAATCAACTCTTTAAAACACATTTGTTGGCTCTGGAAAGGGCCGATTGAAATGTTGAATTTGCGTAACACTGACACATTTTGACGGCGCACTGGTACAAATCCTCCTCGCCCGATGAGCTTTGCGGTGGCGATGACGATGTGCGCTTCAACAAGCGGCTTTGGTCGATTTTCTTCAGCCATCTCGAACAAATTAAGGAATATTACACAATCAACTCTTTAAAACACATTTGTTGGCTCTGAAAAGGGCCGATTGAATTGTTGAATTTGCGTAACACGGACACACTTTGACGGCGCACTGGTTGCAATCCTCCTCGCCCGGTGAGATTTTCGGTGCTGATGACGATGTGCGCTTCAACAAGCGGCTTCGGTCGATTTTCTTCAGCCATCTCGTACACACAGCTTGCCTCTGGTAGCGAGGAGCTGAGCAGGTTTGCAGGAGCTCTTACCAGCTCGAAAGCGAAAACAGAATGAAACCGAATTCAACGAAGAAGGGATGCTTTATACCCTTAGAATAGCAGGTGATGCTCCTCCTTTCAAATTCTTCGTTTCTTATCTGGGAAATAGGCTATATGAAACTGATGTCTGGGTAAGGGAATTACAAGATTAGCATTATGCTGTTATTGCATCCCGACGGCACTGCAGCAGCGTCTTCGGAAACATCCTCAAATTGCCGTATTGTCAATTATTCGTAATAAATCAATTATTGTATGCTGCTATGAGATGAATTAAGAAATTATAGCAAGTATGTGGTAAACACATTAGGGAATATTACACAATTAACTCTTTAAAACACATTTGTTGGCTCCGGAAAGGGCCGATTGAATTGTTGAATTTGCGTAACACGGACACATTTTGGCGGCTTTGGTCGATTTTCTTCAGCCATCTCGAACAAATTAAAGAATATTACACAATCAACTCTTTAAAACACATTTGTTGGCTCTGAAAAGTGCCGATTGAATTGTTGAATTTGCGTAACACGGACACATTTTGACGGCGCACTGGTAGCAATCCTCCTCGCCCGGTGAGATTTTCGGTGCTGATGACGATGTGCGCTTCAACAAGCGGCTTTGGTCGATTTTCTTCAGCCATCTCGAACAAATTAAGGAATATTACACAATCAACTCTTTAAAACACATTTGTTGGCTCTGGAAAGGGCCGATTAAATGTTGAATTTGCGTAACACTGACACATTTTGACGCCGCACTGGTACAAATCCTCCTCGCCCGATGAGCTTTGCGGTGGCGATGACGATGTGCGCTTCAACAAGCGGCTTCAAGTCGTGGCGGCTTGTTGTTGTTCCATTCGCGTTCCATTGAAAACTGTGCTGAGAATGCGAAAGGCACTCGAGACTTGCTCGCCGACCATGTTCACAGTCTGACGGCAAAAAGAAGAATGAGCGAAGAAGCAGGAATCGGTCTGGTTTTATAGTGCGAAGCGGAACGCAAAAGAAGCGTGGAAAACTGCTTGCACGTGATTGGTTGCGTAAGAAAGGGGTCGACATTTTCCAAATTTTCAATAGTTTATTGTTGATATTCAATAGTTTTCTCCATTCGAGAAAATTGCTGTATACATTTCCGACCGATTGGTGGGAAAATTTTTAAAATCTATAGATAAATGACTGAGTTATTAACGTTCAAAATCTTTCAAATTTTCGTGACGGTCGCAAAATTTTAGATTTTCAATTGACACCCAGTATATTGCCGTAAGACGTAGTTAACGTCAAAAGGTGTTACCAAAAATATGTACAATATTTCGCGAACAGTCATCCAGTGGACGACCATGTCTGCATCCCTAACACAGACGACGAAATCGAACACCGCACTGTTGCCAGAATTTCCGTCATTCATTCGTTTACTATCGCCATCGTGTGAGTGTTACTCTAGCTACCTATCGAGATGTCTGAAGTTGCCACTGAAGCCGCTGCCGCAGCCCCGGCTGCCTCGCCAGCCAAGACCAAGAAGCCAAGGGCCCCCAAGGGACAGGGCAAGCCGAAGAAGCCGTCGACCCACCCCCCAGTCAACGACATGGTTGTTGCTGCCATCAAAACCTTGAAGGAACGCAACGGATCGTCCCTGCAGGCCATCAAGAAGTACATCGCCGCCAACTACAAATGCGATGTCGCCAAGCTTGCCCCATTCCTCAAGAAGGCCTTGAAGAATGGCGTCGAGAAGGGCAAGTTCGTCCAAACCAAGGGCACCGGCGCTTCCGGTTCGTTCAAGCTGAAGGCTGAAGCTAAGAAGGCCGCCAGTGAGAAGAAACCGAAGAAGGCCGGCGAGAAGAAGGCCAAGAAGGCTACCGGAGAGAAGAAGAAGGCCACCAAGAAACCAGCTGGGAGAAGAAGGCCAAGAAGCCAGCCGGCGAGAAGAAAGCCAAGAAGCCGGCTGCAGCCAAGAAAGCCAAAGCTGCTGGTGCCAAGGCTGCCAAAAAGGCCGGTGGTGTGAAGAAGGCTGCTGCTCCGAAGCAGAAGGCCACCAAACCTTCCAAGACCGCCGCCAAGAAGCCCAAGACCCCAAAACCGAAGAAGGCTGCCCCAGCCAAGAAAGCTGCCGCGAAGAAGACCGCTGCCAAGAAGTAAATTTGGGACAGCAACCGTACTGTTGTAAAACAGTATCTAACATCCAATCAGTCCTTTTCAGGACTACCATCCAAGTTTAGAACAAAGAGTTGCACAGTCAATGATATTCCATTCCTCTCACAGAGGGAAATAAATCCCCCCGAAAAGTTACGTGCACTTTGCCACTGAATGGCGAATTCTTCCCGAACCCTTTCGCAAATCAATAAAATTGGCCAATCATGCAGCACTGGCTGGCACTCACTGTAGCGGTGCATCCGTACCCAAAGCAAACCTCCACTAGAGGAACAGCTTTTGATACACTCGAATGATTCAAGGATTTGAAGACGTCTGTCGACTTAAAGGCTCCCCCAGATCTAAGCGACTTTTTACGGCGACAGCGACAAAAAAAAAAAAAAAAAAAAAAACGTCGCGATTTCGCTGATGCACTGTTTGATAAGCCACAGCGACGCGATTTCGCAGCGATTCGCGTCGTGTCAGTCAAGATGGTTCCATAGAAGAGTGCTTGCAGCGACACGACAACGAAATCGTGTCGCTGTCGCCGTAAAACGTCGCGTAGTTTTGGGGGAGCCTTATTTAAATCGGGTTGAGATTCGTAGCGTTGCCTTGTGAAACCAAAACATGTTTTCGCGGCAACCTGGAATCGAACCAAGGACCTTGCGATCGATAGGCCCGTGCGTTTTCAATACACTCAGGCAAATGGACTATCGAAATACATTGGATGCACTTATGAAAATTCGCCACAATAAATCGGGTTGAAATTCATAGCTTTGCCTTATGAAAGCCAAACATTGGCAACAAAAAATGTTTCTCGCAGCAACCTGGAATCGAACCAAGGACCTTGCGATCGTTAGGTCTGTGCGTACACCACGCGCCTACCGACGCCTGGATGTGAGTTGATGCTAAAACGAAACATAAAGCGTTCGTATGTCAAAATGCAAAATGTATGCATTTCGATAGTCTAGTTCACAGGTCCGTACGTACCGGACCTACTGGGCAGGCTGAGTATCGACATCCCAAGTAGAGCGGTCAAGTACAGTTTGCTGCTAATTACCAAAGTAATCTTGACAGCTGATCCAGTATGAGCGAACTGCCACTATTTTCCTTGCGGAATAATCAAATTACTCTTGTGGATGTTGCAAATTAAATTAATTGGCAGTAAAATATACTAAGCCCAGGGATTGGCTTCTGAAAATCTCAATCTTTCGGGGCCAATGGGTCGACCTTGCTCAGTATGTTTGATTTTCGTAATCCAATGCTGTTCCACTATTCCAAAGATGAGAGCAAATTAATACAGTTTGTGCTTGCCGCACAATTTCGTAGGTACCGAAGCAAGATTCAGAATCAGTCATCATCGTGCCTTTCGATTGATTCTGAACTGCACATAACGGGACTTCGGATCGCCAACTTCCAGAGAATAATTTCCCCACTGCGTGTAACTGATTTTAAGCGTGATTGGCGAATCGAACGCCTCACATCCCCATCGCAGTTTGGGTACGAGAGAAAGAGAGTTGAGCACCGCCGCCATTTGCTTGCGTGCACCGAGAAAAATTTGCGGCTCGAAAATTTGGCCCTGAGCTCCTGACACTCAAAATTGAAACCGGTAAATTACTTCCGCCGCTGTTACTACACGTGGAGCATTTCCGTTGGAGTGGAACGCGTCTTCATTATCAAAATTTTTTGTTGCTCATTCTTTTGATTTATTTCGCACATGGGGTTTTGCGAATGCCTCTTCTTCTTCTCATTTTTCTTGGCCGCTTCTCACTTTATTTTTTATGTGACCATTTTGCTCACATGGCTTGTTGGGACCGACTTTACCACTACACTAAGGAAGGCCTTAACTGCTAATTTATCAACATTATGCTCTTCAAGTGCGTCTTACTGCCGAGTTTCAGATAATTTGCCGACAAAAACTCCAGATGCCAAAATAAATCAGTGTTTCATTAAATTGATGTTTCTCTAAAGTAATTAAATCTAGGGTGAATTAAAAAACTATAAGGGTACATCCCTATGGGGTTGTACGAACTGGTGACGTAGGACCACGATGGTTAATGTAACTGAATTTGATGTCATTTTTGTTGCTCGTTTTGACTTCATACTGTTTTCAGTGCTCGAAACTTTCGTAAATATTAATGCATATAACGATTTGCAATTTGGTCAATCATTCGTCATGTTTATCTATGAAAATGTGAAATTTCACTTCAGGGTGTATGATCATTTTGAAATTATATTAATAACCTCCTCTGAAATATACAGTATCATTGGAAAGAACAGTAGTGATTCAGTAGTAGATCCAGTCATCGCTTTGTAGTTCTTATGGTTTGAGAGAAATATTATTCATTGCTTGGCAATGTAATAAATTCAGTCGGAAATATTACTCCGATAACTCTTTTACGCACATGTGGTGGCCCTAAAAAGAGCCAAAGGCTTTGTTAGTACGAATGCTGTCATAGATGAATCGCACTACAGGATGTTATCAGTTGATTGCCATGGTTAAACGATAAATCCTCAATACAATGCAATGAACAAGTTCTCTGCTTATATGACAAACCAGCTGAATGTTTCGTCGTGTGGATGGCACACATCAGCAACAGATATTGGACCACACGGCTGAAGTCGAAATCTTAAAATGTAGCTCAAGTTTGAAATCTTGAGCAATTTCACAAGCCGGACGCTTGATTTGCCTAATAATAGTGGTAATGGTGCCTAACAGGCTTGATTCTTGACTGCACCACAGATGATGAGTTTATCATGAGCCGAAATCTGGAAGCGCAGGTCAATTTTTAGCGATTTCACAAACCAAACACTGATCACAGCTCAGCAGGCTTGTGGCTGCGAGGTGCTCCTCGCTGAGCAGGTTCGAATGAGCTCAAAAGCGAAACTGGAATGGAACCGAATCCAGCGAAGAAAGCATCTTTTAAACCCTTAGATTAGCAGATGATGCTCCTCCCTTTCGTGCTCTTCTCTTTCTGTTCTGGAAATGGGTATGTGTCAATAATGTGTTGGGCTTAGAATCGCTAGAAAATCGAGGAAAATGCAAATGCGTGAGAAAATGGTTGAACATGAATTGTTGGAAGGTTTAACATTTACTCAATATTCACTACTTAACTATTGATAATCATTAGTTTTCTTCATCATGAAGGTAAATATCTGATCCATGGGTGACAAAATGATGAAAATTTTTCAATGAGAATTTCTTTTCAAAAGCATTCGAAATATGTCGCAATTTTGTAACATGTGATAATTTTCGTAATTGGAGCGTTTCCATAAAATATGGCAAATCAAAGTCACTGTTGGAAATACCACTCTATTTTACAATCATTGTGAAATGTTGAGCTCTCACCTCGACGGCACTGCAGCAGCGTCCGCGAATTCAATCTCAAATTGTTGTGTCATCAATTATTCATGACAAATTAAGTTTTGTACAAAGCTGTGAGATTGATTGAAGAATATAAGATGTATTAAGGTCGGAAACATTATTCTTTCAACTCTTTTCCACAAATTGGATGGCCCTGACAAGGGCCGATGGCTTTCTTAGCCTCGATGCGGTCACAGATAAATAGCACTGCGGGATGTTATCAGTTGATTGCCATGATCAAACGGTGTTGATGGCGCACAACAGCAACGGGTAGTGGATCACCGGGCGTAAGTCGAAATCTGGAAACGTTGCTCATTCTTGAAATCTTGAGCGATTTCAAAAGTCCGACGCTCGATATGCAGCTCCTCGGATCAGCAACTCAGGCGGCTTCTGGTATTTTGTTCCTCACGGGCTTGCTTCTTTACTGCACTACCGACGCACGATCACGAGTCGAAATCTGGAAGCGCGGACCAAAAGCTCCGCCAGCGTTGAAAATTGCGGCGGTGATGACGATGGCTGGGGTGCTTCACTGAGCGGCGAACTGCTCCGCTCAAAAGCGAAAATGGAATAAAACCGAATCCGGCGAAGCAAGCATGTTTTAAACCCTTAGATTAGCAGATGACGCTCCTCCCTTTCGTGCTCTTCTCTTTCTAGTCGACCAATCTGGGAAATGGGTATGTGCCATTAATGAGTTGGGCTTAGAATTGCTTGAAAATTGCGGAAAATGATAATGCGTGAGAAATGGATCGAACATGAATAGTTGGAAAGGTTGACAATAACTGAATATTCTAGAGTTAGCTATTAATAATCAATAGTTTTCTGGTTGCAATCCTCCTCGCCCGATGAGATTTGCGGTGCGGATGACGATGTGCGCTTCAACAAGCGGCTTTGGTCGATTTTCTTCAGCCATCTCGAAACAATTTGGATATATTACACAATCAACTCTTTAAAACACATTTGTTGGCTCTGGAAAGGGCCGATTGAATTGTTGAATTTGCGTAACATGGACCCATTTTGGCGGCGCACTGGTTGCAATCCTCCTCGCCCGATGAGATTTGCGGTGCGGATGACGATGTGCGCTTCAACAAGCGGCTTTGGTCGATTTTCTTCAGCCATCTCGTACAAACAGCTTGCCTCTGGTAGCGAGGAGCTGAGCAGGTTTGCAGGAGCTCTTACCAGCTCGAAAGCGAAAACAGAATGAAACCGAATTCAACGAAGAAGGGATGCTTTATACCCTTAGAATAGCAGGTGATGCTCCTCCTTTCAAATTCTTCGTTTTCTTATCTGGGAAATAGGCTATATGAAACTGATGTCTGGGTAAGGGATGTACAAGATGAACATTGTGCTGTTATTGCATCCCGACGGCACTGCAGCAGCGTCCTCGGAAATATCCTCAAATTGCCGTATTGTCAATTATTCGTAATAAATCAATTATTGTATGATGCTATGAGATGAATTAAGAGATTATAGCAAGTATGTGGTAAACACATTAGGGAATATTACACAAACAAATCTTTAATTCCTTTTCAAAAGCATTCTAAACATGTCGCAATTTTGTTACATGTGATCATTTTCATAATCGAAGTGTTCTCATAAAATATTGCAAATCAAAGACACTGTCGGAAATTCCACTCCAGTTTACAATCGTTGTGATATGTTGAGCACTCACCTCGACGGCACTGCAGCAGCGTCCACGAATAGTCAATTATTCATAACAAATTAAATTTTGTATGAAGCTGCGAGATTGATTGAGAAATATAAGATGTAATAAGGTCGGAAATATTATTCCTTCAACTCTTTACCACAAATTTGATGGTCCTGACAAGGTCCGATGGCAGATAAATAGCACTGCGGGAAGTTATCACTTGATTGCCATGATCAAACGGGAAATCCTCACCGCAAACAGCAACAGCAACGGGTATTGAAGCCTCGGGCACAAGTTGAAATCTGGAAACGATGCTCACTCTTGGAATCTCGAGCGATTCCGACGCTCGATTAGCAGCAACTCCTTGGACCAGCAACTCTGGGGGCTTCTGGTAATTGGCTCCTAACGGGCTTGCTTCTTGACCGCCGATGCTGAATTTATCACGGGTCGAAATCTGGGAGCGCGAATAAATTTGCGGCGGTGACGACGATGGCTTGGACGCTTCTCCGAGCAGCAGTAGTTTGCCGCTCGGAGAAGCGCCCAAGCCATCGTCATCGCCGCCGCAAATCAATCTTGCGTCTTCCTCTTCCGACGACACAAATTGGACTGTGACGCAATTGCAAAAGCAAAGCGAGAATGACTCGCCCGACCGTGTTCACAGTCCGACCGCAAAAAGAAGACTGAGGGAAGAAGCAGGGACCCGTTTGCTTTTATAGTGGGAAGCGACACCGTCGAAAAGTGCTCGAACGTGATTGGTTGGATAAGAAAGGGGTCAACATTTATCAAATTTTCAATAGTTAAACAACAAAATTCACATATCGGATATATTACTAACGATGCGTAAATACATTTCTGATCGAATGATACTAAAATCGTAATAATTGGTTCATAAACAACTGAGTTATTAACGTTCAAAATCTCCCCTAATTTCGTTACATGTCTCATTTTCCGTACTTTTAAAGTGCACCCCAATATAGAAAACAAAGACGTAGTCCTACGTCAAAAATAAAACAAACCCACACATGTAGCAGCATCTACCTTACCTATTCAATTTGTAATCGATTAGTTAACTAATGAGAGATTAGAAACTCTTAAAATGCTGTTCCCAAGGAAATCTGGATTTATTGTGGTATGGATATTCAACAACTTAGGATTTTTTTTTTTTGACGTTGGATAACGTCCTTCGGCAACATATTATGGGGGTACAATTTCAAAAAACGAAAAATTGAGCATGTAACGAAAAATGGTCAGGTTTTGACCGCTAATAACTCAGCCATTTGTCGATCGATTTTCAATATTTATTCATCAATCGATCGGAAATTTATCTACGCGTCGATTCAAATGGAGGACACTATTGATTATTGGCAACAAAATATTGAAAAATCGTAAAATGTTGACCCCTTTCTTATCTAACCAATCACGTTCAAGCACATTTTTGGGTTACGCTTCCCACTATAAAAGCGCACCGGTCCTGCTTCTTCCCTCAGTCTTCTTTTTGCGGTCGGACTGTGCACACGGTCGGGCGAGTCATTTTCGCTTTGCCTTTGCACCCGCCGTCACAGTTCAATTTGTGTCGTCGGAAGAGGAAGACGCAAGGTTGATTTGCGGCGGCGATGACGATGGCTTGGGCGCTTCTCCGAGCAGTGAACTACTGCCGCTCGGAAAAACGTCCAAGCCGTCGTCATCACCGCCGCAAATTTATCCGCGCTTGCAGATTTCGACTTTGAATTCAGCATCGGTGGTCAAGAAGCAAGCCCGCTAGGAACGAAATACCACAGGCCCTCTGAGTTGCTGATCCGAGGAGCTGCTTCTAACCGAGCGTCGGACTTGTGAAATCGCTCAAGATTTTAAATGTGAGCATCGTTTGCAGATTTCGACTTATGCCCGGTAATCAACAATCCGTTGCTCTTGTGCGCCATCCACGTCACGTCATTTAGCTGGTTCGTCGTATAAGCAAATCGGCGCTTTTCAGGGCCATCAAATGTGTTGAAAAGAGTTGAAAGAATAATATTTTCGACCTTATTACATCTTATATTTCTCAATCAATCTCACAGCTTCATACAAAATTTAATTTGTCAGGAATAATTGAAGGCACGACAATTTGATACTGTATTCGTGGACGCTGCTGCAGTGCCGTCACAACATTTCACAACGATTGTAAAATAGAGTGGCATTTCCAACAGCTTCTTAGACTTGCCATATTTTATGAGAACATATGTAACAAAATTGCGACATATTTAGAATGCTTCTGAAAAGAAATTCTCATTGAACAATTTTCATCATTTTGGCACCCATGGATCAGAAATTTTCCTTCATACAAAAGAAAACTATTGTTTATCAATAGCTAACCATTGAATATTAGGAATTTTTCTACGAATCGACTCCATTAATTCGTCCCCTTAATGCTACAACTAGATAACTCGAAAATTAAAATTTTGAGATGTGCAACTTTGAAAGTATGACCGTTTAACAAGGTGATGGTTAATCGCAGAGATTATGATTGAAAAATAATCTTTAACTTGTGTATTTTGAATCACACGCTTAAGACCTGTGGATATTTTGCAGATCTAATTAAGAAAAATGTTTTGACATATTGAAGTCAAAAATTTCAAATTTCGAGTTATCTAGTTGTAGCATCAAGGGGACGAATTAAAACTATTGATTTTCATGAATAAACTATTGAAAAATCGATAAATATCATGTCTTATAAAAGCATATTTTTCTTGTGTATTCCTAGCACAGACATCATTGCTCGATATCTTAGCCACTTTCGTCATGCAAAGGGAAACGCCCCTTTCGGCCTTCTTCTTACTCCTCTTTATTCTATCGTGTTCAGTCGAAGCCAACCCGCGACATCAGTCAATCGTCGACCAGCAACCGGAGAAGGACTCCTATCGGAATAAATTTTACACATTCGTCGCTGCCGCTGCTTCTGCTCTTGTTTATTCTCAACCCAAGCTAAATGCTGCGGGTGAAGTCGCTCATCATGGCCATGGGCATCCAGCTACACATCAAATTCGTGGAGAACTCGTCTAGAAACCTTGAAAATTGCCATCGGAGGAGTGAGCAAACCAACGAAAACAACGAAGCACAAAATTACCGACTGCATTTCGATTTAATCGTCTTCGGTAATCTTTTGCTGTGTTTCTGTCTAACAATGGATTGATAACCCAGTTCGATCGACGGTGACTAGCCCCAACCGTCCTTTTCAGGACGACCATTTCATTTTGAAAGAGTTGTGAGAATTTTCTACCGTGAAGAGTGACATTACTGGTGATTGGATGTGATTGATTCAGATTTTGGTCAGTAATTTGCATGCAATCATTCATCACGGCTAAATAATGCTTCTGGAGAATCACAGTGTCAAGAAATAAAATTCCCATTGTGTGCGCGGTCAAGTAAATCGCGAACGGCACTTGAATTAAGAATCTATCACGGTTTGCCTCGCAATTAGTGATGATTGAATGATGCCGTTGTCGTCTTCGCATGCTAGAGCGATCAGTATCAACTTGGCGAACAAAGAGCTAAAACTTATCAGCAACAGCTTTGTTGACGTTTTGATTTGGTAAGAAATTGTCGATCGAACCGAAATACACACACAGAGAAGACTGCAAAAATGCTAACGCCGCCCGACCCGAGCGACGGGAACCTAGATAAACTTTGTTTGCCATTTATCTCCGTTGAAAACTTATCATTCGAAATTACAATTGATAACTAAATATTAATTATTCAATAGTGGCCCTGTAAAGGGTTGTTGTTTGAAATTGTGCTTCAATGCAATTTAAGCGCCTTCGCCACGGATACGACGAGCCAGCTGGATGTACTTCGGCATAATGGTGACACGCTTGGCTTGGATCGCGTACAGGTTGGTATCCTCAAACAAACCTCTGGAATCGCAGAACTGAAAATTTAATGGGTTGTGCACTACATATATATAATGCTAGTGATACATTTTTCGCATCGATATATTGAGTGGTACTTGAGATTAACTTTTCATATGGAGAGGGTGATTAAAACACCGTCCCGTGGCCTTAATCAAGAAGTCCTGATCTATTTCACCGCCAGCAACAACGATTGCTGTGGCGCACAAGATTCGCAAACTCTGCACCTGTTATGATGTGGAGCTGGGCTTGTCAGATGATTATGGTGATCAGCGCAAAGCCGAGATCACTATAATGAATTGTCGGGCTCTACTGGTTTGCTTCTCCATTTCTCCGGATACCACAATGAAGCAGAAGAAGTTCTTTATGGTGCGAAACTTCTCCGAGTATCAAAAGGAGACCATGCCAATCATCGTGACAGGTAATTTCAACATCGATTTGAGCAAAGAGGAGAACACAGAGTTAGCGGACTTCATGGACAAGAGCCTCAACCTCACTATTCGGAATCCACTAAAGCAACCAATCTTAGTGGATCATGAATGGACCTAACGTTCAACCGGTATATTTGGAGAGCAAAAGATACCGCTCATGCTTCATCTTCCATCGACCGGTTCTATCGGTGTTGAAGTGTTAACCGGACCAACCAAATAATAACACTCAATGTCCATAATAGATCAGAATTAACATGCAACAAATAGTTTGAAAATTGATCAGATTTTTTGTCAGTACCTAGAAATCTTTCATAAGTTCGTGACGGTCCTAAATCAGGAAATAGAAGAAGCTAACGTTATCCAACGTCAACTTGGCGGTCGTATCTCGGAAACAACCTCTTACTTTTTTTTTGTATCCAATATGTTTGAGTGCAAAAACTTTCGGCAAGATTATTTTAGGCTAGTAAACTTTTCTTTCAAACTCTTGAGTCGAAAAGTTAGAGCCAAGCTCAAAAAATCAAACAAACATTGTACTACATTGCTAATTATTGAGAAAAGTGAAACCTTTTTAAGAAGTTAGTACCGTGTAAAATGGGGTGTTAAGGACTCGTGGGGTTTTAAGGGGATTGAACTTCTCCATCAAGTTTGAAAAGTCACAAAAACGTCGGAAGTCGATATATCAGTCATCTGAAATGCTTGCTTTGTTCGGAGGATTGTGAGCTGCATTATGTGATCGGGGATATCTATTAATATTAGGTATTGTGGAGTCTAGATATTGAAAACGATTCAAACCATTTTTGAAAGAATTTTATTGGCAAAAAAGATTCAACTACAAAACAATGAAACAATATTAACAAAAATATGTGGGTAACCCAGAACATAAGTATATTTAATTGAGATCACAACGCAGACAAAAGCTTTTGAAAATGTTATCTAGATTTCGCCTTTTAATATTTCTTATGGAAAAAGTCTCTTTTTGAAAGTTAGCGGGGTGTTAGGGGATTATCTTTTCTACTTTTTCCAAGTTACAAAACTCGTTCGATTTATGCCGATATATATTCCATTATACTTTAGGCTTGTTCCGTGAAGTAAAACTGCATTGTAAAGGTTAAGGGGACTATTTTGTTTGTTACTGAATATTACTAAAATGTCTAGCCCTGAAAAAATGGGGAATTTTTTTTTTTATTTCTCAGAGGCACCCGAGTTGCGCGAAGAGTGAAACCAAATCTACCTATCGAACTGTCAAACTGTCTACCTATCGAGCAGACAGCAAAACAAATAGGGCTATTTTCGAAGACGAAGAAGAACAATCATTCCAAAGAAGCAAATGCAAATATATAGGTTTATGATCCTGTTGCATTTAAGTATCAAAACCAATTCAAGCCAATTTCAATATCGAGTTAGGGAGAGTTAACTGTATATAGGTTATGATCCTGTTGCATTCAAGTATCAAAAACAATTCAAGACAATTTTACGAAAGTATTGACAGTTTCCAGATTAATAACTATGAAAGATCTAGCAGTTAAAAGAAAACGGTTTTGCGTTTGCAGGAGTTCCAAGTTCGATAATATTGATGTATTATCTGATTAAGGTTGAGCATAACTTATGAAAATGAATGAAAGCATCAAAGTTATTGATCAAAAAGATTATGTTTTTGTTGTTGGCATAATATGGTTTCATTTGCGAAAGTCAAATTCCTTTACAACCCTGTTTTGCAGTTACGTCAAAAATCACACATTTTCATGATTATCTCAGAAATCTGTCATAGGATCCTCAGCATTGTGTTTGGCACGCGACGAGAGAATACAGTACTGACCCGATTTTGTCAGCCAATTTTAGATTTGTCAAAAAATTGGTATCGTCATGCTTTACCACGTACCCTCTTTAAAAGTCCATGTAACCATGTCGAAATTTGAAATTCATCGAGGGGCTGACAAAATCGGGTCCTTACTGTAGTAGGGCTGTCCTTTGTTTAATTATTGACATACTAGAAGTTGCTTGAAAACACCCCATTTTACGGTAGACATTTCATCATCCACTTTCAATGCATTTCAATGAAAGCTTCGAAGCTTGAAAATGTTCGTTCAAAACGATTTTCCCGGTGACCTTCTCAAATTCCCGTCTTTCTCCCGGTTTCGGTGATTCGTTTCGTTTCGGGTGCGCGAACACAATTCCAGTGCTTGTAAATATTGATTGCAACCGCATCCAGTGAGCGGGACATTATGGGACATTTCTCATAAGGCACAGTGTGGAACATGATGAAATATTTGTTCGTCCATCGCATTGTGGAACCGAGCGAGGCAAACTAAGAAGTTCCTAACGCAATCCTAATGGAATTTGATGAGGGTGAAATAGGGAGTGGTACGACGAGCGTTCCCGTACCTTACACTGAAGTCCGGAGTTGAGATGCATGCACGTGAGATTGGTATGGAAAGATGCACGCACTGGATTTCACCGGCGTGGCATCATAGCGGTTGTTGTTTTCGAACCGAAACCGAAGCACAACAAGTAAGTAACAACAGTAGTGTGCCACCCCGGGAAATGACAGTGCTGACTAGACTAGACTATGTATGTATATATATCGTCCCCTTGATGCTACAACTAGATAACTCGAAATTCGAAATTTTTGACTTCAATATGTCAAAACATTTTTCTTAATTAGATCTGCAAAATATCCACAGGTCTTAAGCGTGTGATTCAAAATACACAAGTTAAAGATTATTTTTCAATCATAATCTCTGCGATTAACCATCACCTTGTTAAACGGTCATACTTTCAAAGTTGCACATCTCAAAATTTTGATTTTCGAGTTATCTAGTTGTAGCATTAAGGGGACGATATATATATTGGCATTTTATGGTGTCTTCCAATCGGAGACGAGAATTTTCTCCCCAAGCCACGCCACCGCCGGACTGCAAAAGCGTGTAGTGCTTGTCCCATTAGATTACCCTTGCTTTTAGTGTGTGTGAACATTTGTCATATCAACTCTTTGATGAGTGTGTTTGGTGGCCCTGAAAAGGGCCGTTTGAAGAGCGAAACTTTGGAATGCGATTTAACCTCCGAAACCGTACAGGGTGCGTCCCTGACGCTTCAGAGCGTAGACAACATCCATAGCGGTAACGGTTTTACGCTTGGCGTGTTCAGTGTAGGTAACGGCATCACGGATGACGTTTTCCAGGAACACCTTCAACACACCACGAGTTTCCTCGTAGATAAGTCCGGAGATACGCTTGACTCCTCCACGACGAGCCAGACGACGGATTGCGGGCTTGGTGATACCCTGGATGTTATCACGCAAAACCTTGCGATGACGCTTGGCGCCTCCTTTTCCGAGTCCTTTGCCTCCCTTGCCACGGCCGGTCATTTGGATGAATTTGGTTCTGTGTTCGACGACGGTAGTACTGGAACTGATGGCTGCGCCAAACACTAGCGGCCACTTTTATACCCACTCGAGGGTTGAGTTCTTCTTTCCTCTCTTTGCTTGTTCTATTCTTCCGTGGCTTCCGATTGGTTGCCTGCATCGATATGAGCATATAAAAGAGGACTGCCTGGTTTTTTGACCCTCATTCTGTCGCTGCGTTTCAACTGATCCGTTTGGATTGAAAGCAAATTAATCATCATCTAACACAATGGCCCGTACCAAGCAGACTGCTCGTAAGTCTACTGGAGGAAAAGCTCCTCGCAAGCAGCTGGCTACCAAAGCCGCTCGCAAGAGCGCCCCAGCCACCGGAGGTGTCAAGAAGCCTCACCGTTATCGGCCAGGAACCGTTGCTCTGCGTGAAATCCGTCGCTACCAAAAGTCGACTGAGCTGCTGATCCGCAAGCTGCCATTCCAGCGTCTGGTTCGTGAGATCGCCCAGGACTTCAAGACCGATCTGCGCTTCCAGAGCTCGGCTGTCATGGCCCTGCAGGAAGCGAGCGAGGCCTATCTGGTCGGTCTTTTCGAAGATACCAACCTTTGCGCCATCCACGCCAAGCGTGTCACCATTATGCCCAAGGACATCCAGCTGGCTCGCCGTATCCGTGGAGAACGCGCTTAAATTCGGTCTGCATTATAGTTGCCATTCTCAACAAAACGGCCCTTTTCAGGGCCACTAGAGCATTCCCTAAAAGAGTTGTGTGAGCAATTTTCCCTTCAGTGTACCTAAAACTGTTTGTTCCCCTGGGGGAACTACTTCCTAAAGCCCCTTGACCACCGAACGATCATACTCTCAACACTGATGAGGGGAGGTACGTCAACCAACCGACAACTCGAGTTGTCCCTTCATGCTTCGCTTTGCACACACTTTTGAATGTGCATCTCCAGCGCGGACTTCATTCTCTGGTACCGGCCGTATGTTTCCCCCTTCTTCTTATGCTCTTTTCCGGATTCAGAAGCTTTCCCAGCTCGCCTCCCCTTGTTGCTACAAACTAGACAACTCGAACATCCAACATTGAAAGTTTGACCGTATGATTGAAACGTAATCTTTGGCTTGTTTACTTTGAATCACACCCCTATGATAGTTATAATTGTGGGGTTTGGAAATTGATTGATTCCCTCAATATTAGGAGCTCCTGATATAGCCTTTCCTCGAATAAATAATATAAGTTTTTAAATACTACCTGCTTCATCAACTCTTCTACTGTCAAGCAGTAGATAGTAGAAAATGGGGCAGGAACTGGATGAACAGTTTACCCTCCTCTCTCTTCAGGAACAGCTCACGCAGGGCTGGCTGTTTCAATGTTTTATGTTTCTGTTTCGGCAAATTGAACTCCAAAAATCGAAAGTTCGAGGTATCCCGAACAGAACATTTAAGAAGCCCAAACGTTTCCCCCCGCGGAATCTAGGAATTGATTCAGAAATGGTCATAATATGGCCGATATCTCTTCATCGATCCTCTCTGTGGCTAAATTAGATAAATCTGCAATATTTCAACAACAACTCTCTAGCGGTGGACTGGATATTGTCGTCCTGAAAAGGACGGTTTTTGGTTTGATGCACGCAGTGTAGTAACTTATGCCTTCTTCTCGGTTTTCTTCGGCAGCAAGACAGCCTGAATGTTGGGCAGAACACCACCTTGGGCGATGGTAACACCGGACAGCAGCTTGTTCAATTCTTCGTCGTTGCGGATGGCCAACTGCAGATGACGGGGAATGATTCTGGTCTTCTTGTTGTCACGGGCAGCGTTTCCTGCCAATTCGAGCACTTCAGCGGCCAGATATTCCATAACGGCAGCCAAGTAGACTGGAGCGCCGGCACCGACACGCTCGGCATAGTTGCCCTTCCGGAGCAGACGGTGAATACGACCGACTGGGAACTGCAATCCAGCGCGGTTGGAACGGGACTTTGCCTTTCCCTTAACTTTGCCTCCTTTGCCGCGGCCAGACATTTTGTGGTTGAGTTTGAGTGGACTTGAGAAACAAACGTTCACGAAGCGTACGTAAGCGGTACTGATGGTGATTTCACCGGATGAGGGTATCTTTATACATGCGTAGCCCTGCGCTGCACTCATACTAGGATGGTACGAACGAAATGGATGAAGTAGCAAACGAAGCGAAGGGGCGGAACAGCGCTCACCATTCTACGGGTATAAAAGAGAACCGACTGGTTCGGTCGGGCATCAGTTTCAGTTTTCGTTTGGAATCTAAAACAACGTTAGCAGCACGATGGCACCGAAAACCAGCGGAAAGGCCGCGAAGAAATCCGGCAAGGCCCAGAAGAACATTGTCAAGGGCGATAAGAAGAAGAAGAAGCAGCGCAGGAAGGAAAGCTACGCCATCTACATCTACAAGGTGTTGAAGCAAGTTCACCCCGACACTGGCGTTTCGTCGAAAGCCATGAGCATCATGAACAGCTTCGTCAACGACATCTTTGAGCGTATTGCCGCCGAAGCCTCCCGCCTGGCCCACTACAACAAGCGTTCGACGATCACATCCCGCGAAATCCAAACCGCCGTCCGGCTTCTGCTCCCGGGAGAGTTGGCCAAGCACGCCGTTTCGGAAGGCACCAAGGCCGTCACCAAATACACCAGCTCCAAGTAAATGACGACCGACACTGCGTTCAATCACACCAAACCAAAAGGCCCTTTTCAGGGCCACTATTTCAATCCCGAAAAAGAGTTGATTTTGAAAATCTGACACTAGACTGTTTTATCACACTATTGAACCGACTGAGGTAGTGCCACGGCGGTGACTTCATACGTGACAACACCCCCCTCTCTTATCAGTTTGAATTTATTCAATTCATTTTATTTATTCGATGTTATCAGTTTCAGTATTGATTAATTATAACGATTACAGTTGCAGAGATTTGGATCCCCATTCAGCTGCGTAATAAATAATAGGAATTTAATTGTTAAGCAGTATAGGGAAAAATCTGTTCACAAAAAAACCCTAGATCTAAGTTTTTCCATCAGTTTGAATTTAAAACAAGAAGATCCACTTCGTACGTTCAACATTTCTGCTGATTGCAAAAAAAAAAATGTTGTGCCAGCCATGTTGTACCTTAACCACACTTCATTCACTAGCAGAACGTTTAAAGTTCAATATTTATGCTGATTGCCATGTTGCACCTTAACAACTTCATTTTTGCTATCGGTTGTGCTGCATGTTAGTAGTTTAGACAATTTTGACATCATAGGACTAGCTAGCTAGGCAGGCATGATGACAAGTTTCTTCTCAACGTATTGGAAAGAAGCTCATTATGTTTTCTAGCGTCCCATTACAAACGATCTCGTAAGAGCATCCCAGCAGTTCAGGCTATCATAATAACGTTTATCGAACAACAGTTCGTCCCCTTGATGCTACAACTAGATAACTCGAAATTTGAAATTTTTGACTTCAATATGTCAAAACATTTTTCTTAATTAGATCTGCAAAATATCCACAGGTCTTAAGCGTGTGATTCAAAATACACAAGTTAAAGATTATTTTTCAATCATAATCTCTGCGATTAACCATCACCTTGTTAAACGGTCATACTTTCAAAGTTGCACATCTCAAAATTTTGATTTTCGAGTTATCTAGTTGTAGCATTAAGGGGACGATATATATATTGGCATTTTATGGTGTCTTCCAATCGGAGACGAGAATTTTCTCCCCAAGCCACGCCACCGCCGGACTGCAAAAGCGTGTAGTGCTTGTCCCATTAGATTACCCTTGCTTTTAGTGTGTGTGAACATTTGTCATATCAACTCTTTGATGAGTGTGTTTGGTGGCCCTGAAAAGGGCCGTTTGAAGAGCGAAACTTTGGAATGCGATTTAACCTCCGAAACCGTACAGGGTGCGTCCCTGACGCTTCAGAGCGTAGACAACATCCATAGCGGTAACGGTTTTACGCTTGGCGTGTTCAGTGTAGGTAACGGCATCACGGATGACGTTTTCCAGGAACACCTTCAACACACCACGAGTTTCCTCGTAGATAAGTCCGGAGATACGCTTGACTCCTCCACGACGAGCCAGACGACGGATTGCGGGCTTGGTGATACCCTGGATGTTATCACGCAAAACCTTGCGATGACGCTTGGCGCCTCCTTTTCCGAGTCCTTTGCCTCCCTTGCCACGGCCGGTCATTTTGGATGAATTTGGTTCTGTGTTCGACGACGGTAGTACTGGAACTGATGGCTGCGCCAAACACTAGCGGCCACTTTTATACCCACTCGAGGGTTGAGTTCTTCTTTCCTCTCTTGCTTGTTCTATTCTTCCGTGGCTTCCGATTGGTTGCCTGCATCGATATGAGCATATAAAAGAGGACTGCCTGGTTTTTTGACCCTCATTCTGTCGCTGCGTTTCAACTGATCCGTTTGGATTGAAAGCAAATTAATCATCATCTAACACAATGGCCCGTACCAAGCAGACTGCTCGTAAGTCTACTGGAGGAAAAGCTCCTCGCAAGCAGCTGGCTACCAAAGCCGCTCGCAAGAGCGCCCCAGCCACCGGAGGTGTCAAGAAGCCTCACCGTTATCGGCCAGGAACCGTTGCTCTGCGTGAAATCCGTCGCTACCAAAAGTCGACTGAGCTGCTGATCCGCAAGCTGCCATTCCAGCGTCTGGTTCGTGAGATCGCCCAGGACTTCAAGACCGATCTGCGCTTCCAGAGCTCGGCTGTCATGGCCCTGCAGGAAGCGAGCGAGGCCTATCTGGTCGGTCTTTTCGAAGATACCAACCTTTGCGCCATCCACGCCAAGCGTGTCACCATTATGCCCAAGGACATCCAGCTGGCTCGCCGTATCCGTGGAGAACGCGCTTAAATTCGGTCTGCATTATAGTTGCCATTCTCAACAAAACGGCCCTTTTCAGGGCCACTAGAGCATTCCCTAAAAGAGTTGTGTGAGCAATTTTCCCTTCAGTGTACCTAAAACTGTTTGTTCCCCTGGGGGAACTACTTCCTAAAGCCCCTTGACCACCGAACGATCATACTCTCAACACTGATGAGGGGAGGTACGTCAACCAACCGACAACTCGAGTTGTCCCTTCATGCTTCGCTTTGCACACACTTTTGAATGTGCATCTCCAGCGCGGACTTCATTCTCTGGTACCGGCCGTATGTTTCCCCTTCTTCTTATGCTCTTTTCCGGATTCAGAAGCTTTCCCAGCTCGCCTCCCCTTGTTGCTACAAACTAGACAACTCGAACATCCAACATTGAAAGTTTGACCGTATGATTGAAACGTAATCTTTGGCTTGTTTACTTTGAATCACACCCCTATGATAGTTATAATTGTGGGGTTTGGAAATTGATTGATTCCCTCAATATTAGGAGCTCCTGATATAGCCTTTCCTCGAATAAATAATATAAGTTTTTAAATACTACCTGCTTCATCAACTCTTCTACTGTCAAGCAGTAGATAGTAGAAAATGGGGCAGGAACTGGATGAACAGTTTACCCTCCTCTCTCTTCAGGAACAGCTCACGCAGGGCTGGCTGTTTCAATGTTTTATGTTTCTGTTTCGGCAAATTGAACTCCAAAAATCGAAAGTTCGAGGTATCCCGAACAGAACATTTAAGAAGCCCAAACGTTTCCCCCCGCGGAATCTAGGAATTGATTCAGAAATGGTCATAATATGGCCGATATCTCTTCATCGATCCTCTCTGTGGCTAAATTAGATAAATCTGCAATATTTCAACAACAACTCTCTAGCGGTGGACTGGATATTGTCGTCCTGAAAAGGACGGTTTTTGGTTTGATGCACGCAGTGTAGTAACTTATGCCTTCTTCTCGGTTTTCTTCGGCAGCAAGACAGCCTGAATGTTGGGCAGAACACCACCTTGGGCGATGGTAACACCGGACAGCAGCTTGTTCAATTCTTCGTCGTTGCGGATGGCCAACTGCAGATGACGGGGAATGATTCTGGTCTTCTTGTTGTCACGGGCAGCGTTTCCTGCCAATTCGAGCACTTCAGCGGCCAGATATTCCATAACGGCAGCCAAGTAGACTGGAGCGCCGGCACCGACACGCTCGGCATAGTTGCCCTTCCGGAGCAGACGGTGAATACGACCGACTGGGAACTGCAATCCAGCGCGGTTGGAACGGGACTTTGCCTTTCCCTTAACTTTGCCTCCTTTGCCGCGGCCAGACATTTTGTGGTTGAGTTTGAGTGGACTTGAGAAACAAACGTTCACGAAGCGTACGTAAGCGGTACTGATGGTGATTTCACATTTCATTTTTCATTAAATTCATGTTTATTTGCAATTTTTGGTTTACAAGGTAATTGGTTTACATGTCAAGAGGTTGACCGATAGGTCCTTCAGCTTTGGTCTTAAAATTGGATTTTGATAGATGTTTTTGTTTTTTTTTTTTTTGCGGTTTTACCATAGTTGTAATATTGGCCGTATGGGCTCTGGTGGTTTTTAAAAGAAAATTTGTTATCCTAGCTACTATTTACAAGACTACAATAAAATTTGATAACCTAGGGGGGAACGAGGTCCCGGATGACCTGCTGGTCCGATTGGTGGCAACGAGCCCTAAATCTACCGATCGAGTCACCAAAGCGCTCCTCTAATGTTTTGATCTCGGCCAGACGGTGAACCTCGGTTGTCCTCGTTCTCGGAGGGCTGTTGAGGATCATCCGGAGGAACTTATTCTGGGTCCTCTGGAGCCTCAGATGGTGGGTTTTAGCGCAACTCTCCCAGATTGGAACGCCATATTCAATTACTGGAAGAATGACCTGTTTGTAAACAGCAAGCTTGTTCTTCAAAGACAGAGTTGACTTCCGGTTGATGAGTGGATAAAGTGCTTTTAGCAAGATGTTGCTTTTGATGACCGTTTTGTCAACCTGCTGTCTGAAGAGAAGCTTGCTGTCTAACGTTAGCCCAAGGTAGTCGGCTGCATCAGACCATTCCACCGTTGATCCACCGAGGGTGATTTTACAATCCTCAGCCGGAACAAGTCTGGGGGATTTGGAATAGGGGAAGAGGATGACCTGGGTCTTCGCTGCGTTGATACAGATCTTCCAGCTGTTCAAATAATCTGACAAGACGTTCAGGCCTCTCTGGAGTCGAGATGTTAGTGCTCTCGTGAATCTGCCGCTATAGACGACTGATGTGTCGTCAGCGAACAGTGACAGTGAGCCGCCTTCAGGGAGCTGAGGCATGTCCGAGGTGAACAGGTTGTATAGTAGTGGTCCTAAAATACTGCCCTGTGGAACACCTGCGGGGATGTTGTGGGGGTCTGAGTTGACTCCATTGAGGGAAACCCTGAACGTCCTGTTAAACATATAATTTTTGATGATTTTCACCAAATAGGTGGGAAGATTGTATCGGTGCAGCTTGTACACCAGGCCGTCGTGCCAGACGTTGTCGAATGCTTTTTCAACATCGAGCAACGCCATGGCGGAGGATTTGGCAAGGGACTTGTTCCGTCTGAGGATGTTGGTTACTCGAGTCAGTTGGTGCACGGTTGAACGACCGCGTCGAAAGCCAAACTGTTCCTCGAGCAAGATGTTGTTTTGATCGGCTGCCGAAAGCAGCCGTCTGTTGATCGCTTTTTCAAAAAGCTTTGATAACCCTGAGAGAAGGCTGATGGGTCGATAGCTTTTGGGGGAGGAAGGATCCTTCCCAGGTTTCCTAATGGGGATGACTTTTGCTGACTTCCACGACGAGGGGAAGTAGCTAAGTCGGAGGCACTGATTGAAAATCAGTGCCAGATGTTGGTAGAACTGGAGACTCAATTGCTTGAGTTCCAAGTTCAGGATGTTGTCGAAACCTGGGGCCTTCATGTTTTTGGATGTTTTGAGATAGGCCAGCAACTCGTCAGCAGTGATCTCCAACTCCTCCGAGAAGTCGTTGGGAGATCGGTGTAGGTTAGCTGCGTGTTCGGAAACAGCAGCTTCGTGTGGGCTAGGAATGTCTAGCCCTAGTTTGTGGGAGCTGACGAAATGCCGACCTATCTCAGCAGCCTTCTCCGCAGGGGTTATCAAGCGATCCTTAGAGTCGGTGTTGTCTAATGGGATCAACGGTGGAATAGGTCTGGGTTTGGATTTCAAAAGTTTGGTCATCTTCCAGAATGGCCTAGCACCATCTGGGAGAGAGCGGATCTTGTTGGAAAAATCATCGTTCCTGAGGTCCACCATTCTGGCCTTGATTATTTTTGATATGCGATTGACTTCGCTTTTCAACGCAGGCAGACCAGTGCGTTGGTACTGCCTGCGTTTGGTGTTTCTTAAACGAATGAGATCTTTGGTGATACTATCGATCGTTAGGGTGTTGCTCACCTGTTGGACTGAAGGTACGTGTTGCTCCCTGGCTAGAGAGACCGCTTCCTCGATCGTTCGCAGCTGCCGGTCGACGTCTTCAGTGGTCTCGGGGAACTCCCTGTAGTCAACGCTGCTGTCGACTGTCTGCTGGAATCGGGCCCAGTCCACTTGGTGGTAGTTACGCCTGGAGATGATGTGCCGATTCACTGAGGAACCAACTTCAATCACCACCGGGAAGTGGTCCGAGCTGAGCTCCTGATATGCCATCGGTTGCGTGGTGTTATTCACGTTCGTGACGAACAAGTCCAGCGTCGCATGGGCCCCAGACCGAGTCAGCCGGGTTGGACTGTCCGGGCCTAGGATGGTGTAGTGCCCCTCTTGGGCATCGTCGCACCAGATGGTTCCATTTGAATTGGTACGGGAATTGCCCCAGGCTGGGTGTTTGGCATTCAGGTCCCCAGCGATGATGAACTGTCCCTGCCGCCGTGTCAGCTTAGCGATGTCCCTTCGGAGTGCAGCCGCTGACCCGTTTGTTGCATTGGCTTGAGTGGGACAGTATGCAACAATTAGGGTGATGTTTCCGTCGGAGGTGGTAACTTCCACTCCGATGGCTTCGATGATCTGAAGCTGGAGGTTCGGCAGCAGGCGACAGTTGATATTTTGCTTGAGTGCAATGGCCACACCTCCCCCCCTGGAGTTCGGCCGATCGAGTCTCACCAAGCGGTAGTTCGGGATATATGCGCTCACTTCAGGTTTGAGGTGAGTTTCTGTTATGAACGCCACATCAGCCTCCTTTTCCTCCAGGAAGCTGCACAGCTCGATGGTTTTGCTCTTGAGAGAGCAAGCGTTCCAGTTAACCAGAACCATTCTAGCCATACTGGATGAGCAGCATGCCCAGAGTGTAGATCTGGTCGTATCTCGTTTTGCAGCCACGCAGACGGACCGCCATGTCTTGGAAGATTGGGAGCAGCTGTTCCGGCTGGTAGAGGGGAGAGCCATCCTGGGGGGGGAGGGTGTCACTGCTGTTGGAGCTGGCTTGATCCCGTCGCAATCCGGGAGGGGAAACCCACGGGTTCGTTGGGGGAGCTGATGGTGAGGCGGCAGCAGCTACCAGCCGCTGCTGTGGTTGGAGTGGGGGAAGCACCGGTATTTCGCGGCGAGACCGAGCGAGAACAGGAAAGTGGCGCTCGTTGAGCGGCGGTGGGGCCACTGACTTCTTCCTGGTTTGGTTTTTGCTGGAGGCCCTGTTCCGGATCTCGATGAACTCGGACCTCGCCTTGCACGTCTTCGCTGTGGGTGCGTGGTTTTCACCACAGTTGGCGCACTTCGGATCGGCTTCTTCGATTCGTTGACATGCCTCGAAATGGTGATCTTCGCCACACCGGGAGCAGCGGGCGTTCATGGCACAGTTCCTTGATCCGTGGCCAAAGCGGAGACAATTCATGCACTGCGTGACGTCTTTTTGCTTCGGCCTGTACCGGACCCACTCCACGACGGTGCATCCGATGGTGCTGATGGTTTGAAGGCTCTTCATCGTACTGGTGCCGTGTTCCAGATGGACCAGGTACAGCTGGTCACGGTGGATGCGGGTTTGGTTGTGCCGGATGATCTTGTAGACGCCGGTGGGTTTCAACCCGATACTCACCAGCTCCTCCATAAGCTCCGATTCTGGCATGTCGTCAAGCCCATGGAGCACCACCTTCAGTGGTTTGGTTCCAGGGGCATCGTGGGTGAAGTACTGGAAGCGCTTCTCGTTGAGGTAATGCACCACCGCGTCGTAGTGGGGTTTACCTTCGGTCATCAGCTTCACACCGAAACCGCACAGGCGAAAGGTGCACTTTAGCCCTTGCGAGATGAGCTTTCGCAGATCCGGGCGTAGATCGGCCGGGTCGTTGTACACGAAGATCGGCGGGCACTTCTCCTTCCGCTCGATTGTTTTCAGATCGTCCAGCCGCGGTGGCTTCGCCTTCCGGTTTTTCCTCGTCTTTGCCGGCAAATCACCAGCGTCGTTGTCTACCAGCCCATGGAACTGGTTCTGCGAGAGAATCCTCTTCGCAGCGTTGCCGTCTTGCTCGTTGCCGCTCGCGGAGCGCTTTTTCGAGCAAGCGATAGCGGCTGCACCTGCCGCTGTGTCACCCATGACGGGGGATGATAATGCACACGCCAAATCGAACGACTTTTCACTTTCCGAGAACTGAGCGTAAAACACGTCCGCACGTGTCGCTAGGTAACGAACGAATGATGGTGGTGATTTCACCGGATGAGGGTATCTTTTATACATGCGTAGCCCTGCGCTGCACTCATACTAGGATGGTACGAACGAAATGGATGAAGTAGCAAACGAAGCGAAGGGGCGGAACAGCGCTCACCATTCTACGGGTATAAAAGAGAACCGACTGGTTCGGTCGGGCATCAGTTTCAGTTTTCGTTTGGAATCTAAAACAACGTTAGCAGCACGATGGCACCGAAAACCAGCGGAAAGGCCGCGAAGAAATCCGGCAAGGCCCAGAAGAACATTGTCAAGGGCGATAAGAAGAAGAAGAAGCAGCGCAGGAAGGAAAGCTACGCCATCTACATCTACAAGGTGTTGAAGCAAGTTCACCCCGACACTGGCGTTTCGTCGAAAGCCATGAGCATCATGAACAGCTTCGTCAACGACATCTTTGAGCGTATTGCCGCCGAAGCCTCCCGCCTGGCCCACTACAACAAGCGTTCGACGATCACATCCCGCGAAATCCAAACCGCCGTCCGGCTTCTGCTCCCGGGAGAGTTGGCCAAGCACGCCGTTTCGGAAGGCACCAAGGCCGTCACCAAATACACCAGCTCCAAGTAAATGACGACCGACACTGCGTTCAATCACACCAAACCAAAAGGCCCTTTTCAGGGCCACTATTTCAATCCCGAAAAAGAGTTGATTTTGAAAATCTGACACTAGACTGTTTTATCACACTATTGAACCGACTGAGGTAGTGCCACGGCGGTGACTTCATACGTGACAACACCCCCCTCTCTTATCAGTTTGAATTTATTCAATTCATTTTATTTATTCGATGTTATCAGTTTCAGTATTGATTAATTATAACGATTACAGTTGCAGAGATTTGGATCCCCATTCAGCTGCGTAATAAATAATAGGAATTTAATTGTTAAGCAGTATAGGGAAAAATCTGTTCACAAAAAAACCCTAGATCTAAGTTTTTCCATCAGTTTGAATTTAAAACAAGAAGATCCACTTCGTACGTTCAACATTTCTGCTGATTGCAAAAAAAAAAATGTTGTGCCAGCCATGTTGTACCTTAACCACACTTCATTCACTAGCAGAACGTTTAAAGTTCAATATTTATGCTGATTGCCATGTTGCACCTTAACAACTTCATTTTTGCTATCGGTTGTGCTGCATGTTAGTAGTTTAGACAATTTTGACATCATAGGACTAGCTAGCTAGGCAGGCATGATGACAAGTTTCTTCTCAACGTATTGGAAAGAAGCTCATTATGTTTTCTAGCGTCCCATTACAAACGATCTCGTAAGAGCATCCCAGCAGTTCAGGCTATCATAATAACGTTTATCGAACAACAGTTCGTCCCCTTGATGCTACAACTAGATAACTCGAAATTTGAAATTTTTGACTTCAATATGTCAAAACATTTTTCTTAATTAGATCTGCAAAATATCCACAGGTCTTAAGCGTGTGATTCAAAATACACAAGTTAAAGATTATTTTTCAATCATAATCTCTGCGATTAACCATCACCTTGTTAAACGGTCATACTTTCAAAGTTGCACATCTCAAAATTTTGATTTTCGAGTTATCTAGTTGTAGCATTAAGGGGACGATATATATATTGGCATTTTATGGTGTCTTCCAATCGGAGACGAGAATTTTCTCCCCAAGCCACGCCACCGCCGGACTGCAAAAGCGTGTAGTGCTTGTCCCATTAGATTACCCTTGCTTTTAGTGTGTGTGAACATTTGTCATATCAACTCTTTGATGAGTGTGTTTGGTGGCCCTGAAAAGGGCCGTTTGAAGAGCGAAACTTTGGAATGCGATTTAACCTCCGAAACCGTACAGGGTGCGTCCCTGACGCTTCAGAGCGTAGACAACATCCATAGCGGTAACGGTTTTACGCTTGGCGTGTTCAGTGTAGGTAACGGCATCACGGATGACGTTTTCCAGGAACACCTTCAACACACCACGAGTTTCCTCGTAGATAAGTCCGGAGATACGCTTGACTCCTCCACGACGAGCCAGACGACGGATTGCGGGCTTGGTGATACCCTGGATGTTATCACGCAAAACCTTGCGATGACGCTTGGCGCCTCCTTTTCCGAGTCCTTTGCCTCCCTTGCCACGGCCGGTCATTTTGGATGAATTTGGTTCTGTGTTCGACGACGGTAGTACTGGAACTGATGGCTGCGCCAAACACTAGCGGCCACTTTTATACCCACTCGAGGGTTGAGTTCTTCTTTCCTCTCTTGCTTGTTCTATTCTTCCGTGGCTTCCGATTGGTTGCCTGCATCGATATGAGCATATAAAAGAGGACTGCCTGGTTTTTTGACCCTCATTCTGTCGCTGCGTTTCAACTGATCCGTTTGGATTGAAAGCAAATTAATCATCATCTAACACAATGGCCCGTACCAAGCAGACTGCTCGTAAGTCTACTGGAGGAAAAGCTCCTCGCAAGCAGCTGGCTACCAAAGCCGCTCGCAAGAGCGCCCCAGCCACCGGAGGTGTCAAGAAGCCTCACCGTTATCGGCCAGGAACCGTTGCTCTGCGTGAAATCCGTCGCTACCAAAAGTCGACTGAGCTGCTGATCCGCAAGCTGCCATTCCAGCGTCTGGTTCGTGAGATCGCCCAGGACTTCAAGACCGATCTGCGCTTCCAGAGCTCGGCTGTCATGGCCCTGCAGGAAGCGAGCGAGGCCTATCTGGTCGGTCTTTTCGAAGATACCAACCTTTGCGCCATCCACGCCAAGCGTGTCACCATTATGCCCAAGGACATCCAGCTGGCTCGCCGTATCCGTGGAGAACGCGCTTAAATTCGGTCTGCATTATAGTTGCCATTCTCAACAAAACGGCCCTTTTCAGGGCCACTAGAGCATTCCCTAAAAGAGTTGTGTGAGCAATTTTCCCTTCAGTGTACCTAAAACTGTTTGTTCCCCTGGGGGAACTACTTCCTAAAGCCCCTTGACCACCGAACGATCATACTCTCAACACTGATGAGGGGAGGTACGTCAACCAACCGACAACTCGAGTTGTCCCTTCATGCTTCGCTTTGCACACACTTTTGAATGTGCATCTCCAGCGCGGACTTCATTCTCTGGTACCGGCCGTATGTTTCCCCTTCTTCTTATGCTCTTTTCCGGATTCAGAAGCTTTCCCAGCTCGCCTCCCCTTGTTGCTACAAACTAGACAACTCGAACATCCAACATTGAAAGTTTGACCGTATGATTGAAACGTAATCTTTGGCTTGTTTACTTTGAATCACACCCCTATGATAGTTATAATTGTGGGGTTTGGAAATTGATTGATTCCCTCAATATTAGGAGCTCCTGATATAGCCTTTCCTCGAATAAATAATATAAGTTTTTAAATACTACCTGCTTCATCAACTCTTCTACTGTCAAGCAGTAGATAGTAGAAAATGGGGCAGGAACTGGATGAACAGTTTACCCTCCTCTCTCTTCAGGAACAGCTCACGCAGGGCTGGCTGTTTCAATGTTTTATGTTTCTGTTTCGGCAAATTGAACTCCAAAAATCGAAAGTTCGAGGTATCCCGAACAGAACATTTAAGAAGCCCAAACGTTTCCCCCCGCGGAATCTAGGAATTGATTCAGAAATGGTCATAATATGGCCGATATCTCTTCATCGATCCTCTCTGTGGCTAAATTAGATAAATCTGCAATATTTCAACAACAACTCTCTAGCGGTGGACTGGATATTGTCGTCCTGAAAAGGACGGTTTTTGGTTTGATGCACGCAGTGTAGTAACTTATGCCTTCTTCTCGGTTTTCTTCGGCAGCAAGACAGCCTGAATGTTGGGCAGAACACCACCTTGGGCGATGGTAACACCGGACAGCAGCTTGTTCAATTCTTCGTCGTTGCGGATGGCCAACTGCAGATGACGGGGAATGATTCTGGTCTTCTTGTTGTCACGGGCAGCGTTTCCTGCCAATTCGAGCACTTCAGCGGCCAGATATTCCATAACGGCAGCCAAGTAGACTGGAGCGCCGGCACCGACACGCTCGGCATAGTTGCCCTTCCGGAGCAGACGGTGAATACGACCGACTGGGAACTGCAATCCAGCGCGGTTGGAACGGGACTTTGCCTTTCCCTTAACTTTGCCTCCTTTGCCGCGGCCAGACATTTTGTGGTTGAGTTTGAGTGGACTTGAGAAACAAACGTTCACGAAGCGTACGTAAGCGGTACTGATGGTGATTTCACTTTTTTTTTCATTTCATTAAATTCATGTTTATTTGCAATTTTTGGTTTACAAGGTAATTGGTTTACATGTCAAGAGGTTGACCGATAGGTCCTTCAGCTTTGGTCTTAAAATTGGATTTTGATAGATGTTTTTGTTTTTTTTTTTTTTGCGGTTTTACCATAGTTGTAATATTGGCCGTATGGGCTCTGGTGGTTTTTTAAAAGAAAATTTGTTATCCTAGCTACTATTTACAAGACTACAATAAAATTTGATAACCTAGGGGGGAACGAGGTCCCGGATGACCTGCTGGTCCGATTGGTGGCAACGAGCCCTAAATCTACCGATCGAGTCACCAAAGCGCTCCTCTAATGTTTTGATCTCGGCCAGACGGTGAACCTCGGTTGTCCTCGTTCTCGGAGGGCTGTTGAGGATCATCCGGAGGAACTTATTCTGGGTCCTCTGGAGCCTCAGATGGTGGGTTTTAGCGCAACTCTCCCAGATTGGTACGCCATATTCAATTACTGGAAGAATGACCTGTTTGTAAACAGCAAGCTTGTTCTTCAAAGACAGAGTTGACTTCCGGTTGATGAGTGGATAAAGTGCTTTTAGCAAGATGTTGCTTTTGATGACCGTTTTGTCAACCTGCTGTCTGAAGAGAAGCTTGCTGTCTAACGTTAGCCCAAGGTAGTCGGCTGCATCAGACCATTCCACCGTTGATCCACCGAGGGTGATTTTACAATCCTCAGCCGGAACAAGTCTGGGGGATTTGGAATAGGGGAAGAGGATGACCTGGGTCTTCGCTGCGTTGATACAGATCTTCCAGCTGTTCAAATAATCTGACAAGACGTTCAGGCCTCTCTGGAGTCGAGATGTTAGTGCTCTCGTGAATCTGCCGCTATAGACGACTGATGTGTCGTCAGCGAACAGTGACAGTGAGCCGCCTTCAGGGAGCTGAGGCATGTCCGAGGTGAACAGGTTGTATAGTAGTGGTCCTAAAATACTGCCCTGTGGAACACCTGCGGGGATGTTGTGAGGGTCTGAGTTGACTCCATTGAGGGAAACCCTGAACGTCCTGTTAAACAGATAATTTTTGATGATTTTCACCAAATAGGTGGGAAGATTGTATCGGTGCAGCTTGTACACCAGGCCGTCGTGCCAGACGTTGTCGAATGCTTTTTCAACATCGAGCAACGCCATGGCGGAGGATTTGGCAAGGGACTTGTTCCGTCTGAGGATGTTGGTTACTCGAGTCAGTTGGTGCACGGTTGAACGACCGCGTCGAAAGCCAAACTGTTCCTCGAGCAAGATGTTGTTTTGATCGGCTGCCGAAAGCAGCCGTCTGTTGATCGCTTTTTCAAAAAGCTTTGATAACCCTGAGAGAAGGCTGATGGGTCGATAGCTTTTGGGGGAGGAAGGATCCTTCCCAGGTTTCCTAATGGGGATGACTTTTGCTGACTTCCACGACGAGGGGAAGTAGCTAAGTCGGAGGCACTGATTGAAAATCAGTGCCAGATGTTGGTAGAACTGGAGACTCAATTGCTTGAGTTCCAAGTTCAGGATGTTGTCGAAACCTGGGGCCTTCATGTTTTTGGATGTTTTGAGATAGGCCAGCAACTCGTCAGCAGTGATCTCCAACTCCTCCGAGAAGTCGTTGGGAGATCGGTGTAGGTTAGCTGCGTGTTCGGAAACAGCAGCTTCGTGTGGGCTAGGAATGTCTAGCCCTAGTTTGTGGGAGCTGACGAAATGCCGACCTATCTCAGCAGCCTTCTCCGCAGGGGTTATCAAGCGATCCTTAGAGTCGGTGTTGTCTAATGGGATCAACGGTGGAATAGGTCTGGGTTTGGATTTCAAAAGTTTGGTCATCTTCCAGAATGGCCTAGCACCATCTGGGAGAGAGCGGATCTTGTTGGAAAAATCATCGTTCCTGAGGTCCACCATTCTGGCCTTGATTATTTTTGATATGCGATTGACTTCGCTTTTCAACGCAGGCAGACCAGTGCGTTGGTACTGCCTGCGTTTGGTGTTTCTTAAACGAATGAGATCTTTGGTGATACTATCGATCGTTAGGGTGTTGCTCACCTGTTGGACTGAAGGTACGTGTTGCTCCCTGGCTAGAGAGACCGCTTCCTCGATCGTTCGCAGCTGCCGGTCGACGTCTTCAGTGGTCTCGGGGAACTCCCTGTAGTCAACGCTGCTGTCGACTGTCTGCTGGAATCGGGCCCAGTCCACTTGGTGGTAGTTACGCCTGGAGATGATGTGCCGATTCACTGAGGAACCAACTTCAATCACCACCGGGAAGTGGTCCGAGCTGAGCTCCTGATATGCCATCGGTTGCGTGGTGTTATTCACGTTCGTGACGAACAAGTCCAGCGTCGCATGGGCCCCAGACCGAGTCAGCCGGGTTGGACTGTCCGGGCCTAGGATGGTGTAGTGCCCCTCTTGGGCATCGTCGCACCAGATGGTTCCATTTGAATTGGTACGGGAATTGCCCCAGGCTGGGTGTTTGGCATTCAGGTCCCCAGCGATGATGAACTGTCCCTGCCGCCGTGTCAGCTTAGCGATGTCCCTTCGGAGTGCAGCCGCTGACCCGTTTGTTGCATTGGCTTGAGTGGGACAGTATGCAACAATTAGGGTGATGTTTCCGTCGGAGGTGGTAACTTCCACTCCGATGGCTTCGATGATCTGAAGCTGGAGGTTCGGCAGCAGGCGACAGTTGATATTTTGCTTGAGTGCAATGGCCACACCTCCCCCCCTGGAGTTCGGCCGATCGAGTCTCACCAAGCGGTAGTTCGGGATATATGCGCTCACTTCAGGTTTGAGGTGAGTTTCTGTTATGAACGCCACATCAGCCTCCTTTTCCTCCAGGAAGCTGCACAGCTCGATGGTTTTGCTCTTGAGAGAGCAAGCGTTCCAGTTAACCAGAACCATTCTAGCCATACTGGATGAGCAGCATGCCCAGAGTGTAGATCTGGTCGTATCTCGTTTTGCAGCCACGCAGACGGACCGCCATGTCTTGGAAGATTGGGAGCAGCTGTTCCGGCTGGTAGAGGGGAGAGCCATCCTGGGGGGGGAGGGTGTCACTGCTGTTGGAGCTGGCTTGATCCCGTCGCAATCCGGGAGGGGAAACCCACGGGTTCGTTGGGGGAGCTGATGGTGAGGCGGCAGCAGCTACCAGCCGCTGCTGTGGTTGGAGTGGGGGAAGCACCGGTATTTCGCGGCGAGACCGAGCGAGAACAGGAAAGTGGCGCTCGTTGAGCGGCGGTGGGGCCACTGACTTCTTCCTGGTTTGGTTTTTGCTGGAGGCCCTGTTCCGGATCTCGATGAACTCGGACCTCGCCTTGCACGTCTTCGCTGTGGGTGCGTGGTTTTCACCACAGTTGGCGCACTTCGGATCGGCTTCTTCGATTCGTTGACATGCCTCGAAATGGTGATCTTCGCCACACCGGGAGCAGCGGGCGTTCATGGCACAGTTCCTTGATCCGTGGCCAAAGCGGAGACAATTCATGCACTGCGTGACGTCTTTTTGCTTCGGCCTGTACCGGACCCACTCCACGACGGTGCATCCGATGGTGCTGATGGTTTGAAGGCTCTTCATCGTACTGGTGCCGTGTTCCAGATGGACCAGGTACAGCTGGTCACGGTGGATGCGGGTTTGGTTGTGCCGGATGATCTTGTAGACGCCGGTGGGTTTCAACCCGATACTCACCAGCTCCTCCATAAGCTCCGATTCTGGCATGTCGTCAAGCCCATGGAGCACCACCTTCAGTGGTTTGGTTCCAGGGGCATCGTGGGTGAAGTACTGGAAGCGCTTCTCGTTGAGGTAATGCACCACCGCGTCGTAGTGGGGTTTACCTTCGGTCATCAGCTTCACACCGAAACCGCACAGGCGAAAGGTGCACTTTAGCCCTTGCGAGATGAGCTTTCGCAGATCCGGGCGTAGATCGGCCGGGTCGTTGTACACGAAGATCGGCGGGCACTTCTCCTTCCGCTCGATTGTTTTCAGATCGTCCAGCCGCGGTGGCTTCGCCTTCCGGTTTTTCCTCGTCTTTGCCGGCAAATCACCAGCGTCGTTGTCTACCAGCCCATGGAACTGGTTCTGCGAGAGAATCCTCTTCGCAGCGTTGCCGTCTTGCTCGTTGCCGCTCGCGGAGCGCTTTTTCGAGCAAGCGATAGCGGCTGCACCTGCCGCTGTGTCACCCATGACGGGGGATGATAATGCACACGCCAAATCGAACGACTTTTCACTTTCCGAGAACTGAGCGTAAAACACGTCCGCACGTGTCGCTAGGTAACGAACGAATGATGGTGGTGATTTCACCGGATGAGGGTATCTTTTATACATGCGTAGCCCTGCGCTGCACTCATACTAGGATGGTACGAACGAAATGGATGAAGTAGCAAACGAAGCGAAGGGGCGGAACAGCGCTCACCATTCTACGGGTATAAAAGAGAACCGACTGGTTCGGTCGGGCATCAGTTTCAGTTTTCGTTTGGAATCTAAAACAACGTTAGCAGCACGATGGCACCGAAAACCAGCGGAAAGGCCGCGAAGAAATCCGGCAAGGCCCAGAAGAACATTGTCAAGGGCGATAAGAAGAAGAAGAAGCAGCGCAGGAAGGAAAGCTACGCCATCTACATCTACAAGGTGTTGAAGCAAGTTCACCCCGACACTGGCGTTTCGTCGAAAGCCATGAGCATCATGAACAGCTTCGTCAACGACATCTTTGAGCGTATTGCCGCCGAAGCCTCCCGCCTGGCCCACTACAACAAGCGTTCGACGATCACATCCCGCGAAATCCAAACCGCCGTCCGGCTTCTGCTCCCGGGAGAGTTGGCCAAGCACGCCGTTTCGGAAGGCACCAAGGCCGTCACCAAATACACCAGCTCCAAGTAAATGACGACCGACACTGCGTTCAATCACACCAAACCAAAAGGCCCTTTTCAGGGCCACTATTTCAATCCCGAAAAAGAGTTGATTTTGAAAATCTGACACTAGACTGTTTTATCACACTATTGAACCGACTGAGGTAGTGCCACGGCGGTGACTTCATACGTGACAACACCCCCCTCTCTTATCAGTTTGAATTTATTCAATTCATTTTATTTATTCGATGTTATCAGTTTCAGTATTGATTAATTATAACGATTACAGTTGCAGAGATTTGGATCCCCATTCAGCTGCGTAATAAATAATAGGAATTTAATTGTTAAGCAGTATAGGGAAAAATCTGTTCACAAAAAAACCCTAGATCTAAGTTTTTCCATCAGTTTGAATTTAAAACAAGAAGATCCACTTCGTACGTTCAACATTTCTGCTGATTGCAAAAAAAAAAATGTTGTGCCAGCCATGTTGTACCTTAACCACACTTCATTCACTAGCAGAACGTTTAAAGTTCAATATTTATGCTGATTGCCATGTTGCACCTTAACAACTTCATTTTTGCTATCGGTTGTGCTGCATGTTAGTAGTTTAGACAATTTTGACATCATAGGACTAGCTAGCTAGGCAGGCATGATGACAAGTTTCTTCTCAACGTATTGGAAAGAAGCTCATTATGTTTTCTAGCGTCCCATTACAAACGATCTCGTAAGAGCATCCCAGCAGTTCAGGCTATCATAATAACGTTTATCGAACAACAGTTCGTCCCCTTGATGCTACAACTAGATAACTCGAAATTTGAAATTTTTGACTTCAATATGTCAAAACATTTTTCTTAATTAGATCTGCAAAATATCCACAGGTCTTAAGCGTGTGATTCAAAATACACAAGTTAAAGATTATTTTTCAATCATAATCTCTGCGATTAACCATCACCTTGTTAAACGGTCATACTTTCAAAGTTGCACATCTCAAAATTTTGATTTTCGAGTTATCTAGTTGTAGCATTAAGGGGACGATATATATATTGGCATTTTATGGTGTCTTCCAATCGGAGACGAGAATTTTCTCCCCAAGCCACGCCACCGCCGGACTGCAAAAGCGTGTAGTGCTTGTCCCATTAGATTACCCTTGCTTTTAGTGTGTGTGAACATTTGTCATATCAACTCTTTGATGAGTGTGTTTGGTGGCCCTGAAAAGGGCCGTTTGAAGAGCGAAACTTTGGAATGCGATTTAACCTCCGAAACCGTACAGGGTGCGTCCCTGACGCTTCAGAGCGTAGACAACATCCATAGCGGTAACGGTTTTACGCTTGGCGTGTTCAGTGTAGGTAACGGCATCACGGATGACGTTTTCCAGGAACACCTTCAACACACCACGAGTTTCCTCGTAGATAAGTCCGGAGATACGCTTGACTCCTCCACGACGAGCCAGACGACGGATTGCGGGCTTGGTGATACCCTGGATGTTATCACGCAAAACCTTGCGATGACGCTTGGCGCCTCCTTTTCCGAGTCCTTTGCCTCCCTTGCCACGGCCGGTCATTTTGGATGAATTTGGTTCTGTGTTCGACGACGGTAGTACTGGAACTGATGGCTGCGCCAAACACTAGCGGCCACTTTTATACCCACTCGAGGGTTGAGTTCTTCTTTCCTCTCTTGCTTGTTCTATTCTTCCGTGGCTTCCGATTGGTTGCCTGCATCGATATGAGCATATAAAAGAGGACTGCCTGGTTTTTTGACCCTCATTCTGTCGCTGCGTTTCAACTGATCCGTTTGGATTGAAAGCAAATTAATCATCATCTAACACAATGGCCCGTACCAAGCAGACTGCTCGTAAGTCTACTGGAGGAAAAGCTCCTCGCAAGCAGCTGGCTACCAAAGCCGCTCGCAAGAGCGCCCCAGCCACCGGAGGTGTCAAGAAGCCTCACCGTTATCGGCCAGGAACCGTTGCTCTGCGTGAAATCCGTCGCTACCAAAAGTCGACTGAGCTGCTGATCCGCAAGCTGCCATTCCAGCGTCTGGTTCGTGAGATCGCCCAGGACTTCAAGACCGATCTGCGCTTCCAGAGCTCGGCTGTCATGGCCCTGCAGGAAGCGAGCGAGGCCTATCTGGTCGGTCTTTTCGAAGATACCAACCTTTGCGCCATCCACGCCAAGCGTGTCACCATTATGCCCAAGGACATCCAGCTGGCTCGCCGTATCCGTGGAGAACGCGCTTAAATTCGGTCTGCATTATAGTTGCCATTCTCAACAAAACGGCCCTTTTCAGGGCCACTAGAGCATTCCCTAAAAGAGTTGTGTGAGCAATTTTCCCTTCAGTGTACCTAAAACTGTTTGTTCCCCTGGGGGAACTACTTCCTAAAGCCCCTTGACCACCGAACGATCATACTCTCAACACTGATGAGGGGAGGTACGTCAACCAACCGACAACTCGAGTTGTCCCTTCATGCTTCGCTTTGCACACACTTTTGAATGTGCATCTCCAGCGCGGACTTCATTCTCTGGTACCGGCCGTATGTTTCCCCTTCTTCTTATGCTCTTTTCCGGATTCAGAAGCTTTCCCAGCTCGCCTCCCCTTGTTGCTACAAACTAGACAACTCGAACATCCAACATTGAAAGTTTGACCGTATGATTGAAACGTAATCTTTGGCTTGTTTACTTTGAATCACACCCCTATGATAGTTATAATTGTGGGGTTTGGAAATTGATTGATTCCCTCAATATTAGGAGCTCCTGATATAGCCTTTCCTCGAATAAATAATATAAGTTTTTAAATACTACCTGCTTCATCAACTCTTCTACTGTCAAGCAGTAGATAGTAGAAAATGGGGCAGGAACTGGATGAACAGTTTACCCTCCTCTCTCTTCAGGAACAGCTCACGCAGGGCTGGCTGTTTCAATGTTTTATGTTTCTGTTTCGGCAAATTGAACTCCAAAAATCGAAAGTTCGAGGTATCCCGAACAGAACATTTAAGAAGCCCAAACGTTTCCCCCCGCGGAATCTAGGAATTGATTCAGAAATGGTCATAATATGGCCGATATCTCTTCATCGATCCTCTCTGTGGCTAAATTAGATAAATCTGCAATATTTCAACAACAACTCTCTAGCGGTGGACTGGATATTGTCGTCCTGAAAAGGACGGTTTTTGGTTTGATGCACGCAGTGTAGTAACTTATGCCTTCTTCTCGGTTTTCTTCGGCAGCAAGACAGCCTGAATGTTGGGCAGAACACCACCTTGGGCGATGGTAACACCGGACAGCAGCTTGTTCAATTCTTCGTCGTTGCGGATGGCCAACTGCAGATGACGGGGAATGATTCTGGTCTTCTTGTTGTCACGGGCAGCGTTTCCTGCCAATTCGAGCACTTCAGCGGCCAGATATTCCATAACGGCAGCCAAGTAGACTGGAGCGCCGGCACCGACACGCTCGGCATAGTTGCCCTTCCGGAGCAGACGGTGAATACGACCGACTGGGAACTGCAATCCAGCGCGGTTGGAACGGGACTTTGCCTTTCCCTTAACTTTGCCTCCTTTGCCGCGGCCAGACATTTTGTGGTTGAGTTTGAGTGGACTTGAGAAACAAACGTTCACGAAGCGTACGTAAGCGGTACTGATGGTGATTTCACCGGATGAGGGTATCTTTTATACATGCGTAGCCCTGCGCTGCACTCATACTAGGATGGTACGAACGAAATGGATGAAGTAGCAAACGAAGCGAAGGGGCGGAACAGCGCTCACCATTCTACGGGTATAAAAGAGAACCGACTGGTTCGGTCGGGCATCAGTTTCAGTTTTCGTTTGGAATCTAAAACAACGTTAGCAGCACGATGGCACCGAAAACCAGCGGAAAGGCCGCGAAGAAATCCGGCAAGGCCCAGAAGAACATTGTCAAGGGCGATAAGAAGAAGAAGAAGCAGCGCAGGAAGGAAAGCTACGCCATCTACATCTACAAGGTGTTGAAGCAAGTTCACCCCGACACTGGCGTTTCGTCGAAAGCCATGAGCATCATGAACAGCTTCGTCAACGACATCTTTGAGCGTATTGCCGCCGAAGCCTCCCGCCTGGCCCACTACAACAAGCGTTCGACGATCACATCCCGCGAAATCCAAACCGCCGTCCGGCTTCTGCTCCCGGGAGAGTTGGCCAAGCACGCCGTTTCGGAAGGCACCAAGGCCGTCACCAAATACACCAGCTCCAAGTAAATGACGACCGACACTGCGTTCAATCACACCAAACCAAAAGGCCCTTTTCAGGGCCACTATTTCAATCCCGAAAAAGAGTTGATTTTGAAAATCTGACACTAGACTGTTTTATCACACTATTGAACCGACTGAGGTAGTGCCACGGCGGTGACTTCATACGTGACAACACCCCCCTCTCTTATCAGTTTGAATTTATTCAATTCATTTTATTTATTCGATGTTATCAGTTTCAGTATTGATTAATTATAACGATTACAGTTGCAGAGATTTGGATCCCCATTCAGCTGCGTAATAAATAATAGGAATTTAATTGTTAAGCAGTATAGGGAAAAATCTGTTCACAAAAAAACCCTAGATCTAAGTTTTTCCATCAGTTTGAATTTAAAACAAGAAGATCCACTTCGTACGTTCAACATTTCTGCTGATTGCAAAAAAAAAAATGTTGTGCCAGCCATGTTGTACCTTAACCACACTTCATTCACTAGCAGAACGTTTAAAGTTCAATATTTATGCTGATTGCCATGTTGCACCTTAACAACTTCATTTTTGCTATCGGTTGTGCTGCATGTTAGTAGTTTAGACAATTTTGACATCATAGGACTAGCTAGCTAGGCAGGCATGATGACAAGTTTCTTCTCAACGTATTGGAAAGAAGCTCATTATGTTTTCTAGCGTCCCATTACAAACGATCTCGTAAGAGCATCCCAGCAGTTCAGGCTATCATAATAACGTTTATCGAACAACAGTTCGTCCCCTTGATGCTACAACTAGATAACTCGAAATTTGAAATTTTTGACTTCAATATGTCAAAACATTTTTCTTAATTAGATCTGCAAAATATCCACAGGTCTTAAGCGTGTGATTCAAAATACACAAGTTAAAGATTATTTTTCAATCATAATCTCTGCGATTAACCATCACCTTGTTAAACGGTCATACTTTCAAAGTTGCACATCTCAAAATTTTGATTTTCGAGTTATCTAGTTGTAGCATTAAGGGGACGAGTTGATGCAAATGTTATCGATCGGATAAGCTCGATAATGCCATCAATCAGTTCCCATTGATGGGGCCCATTCACATAGCTCATGGGTGGGTGGTGTGTCTTCGAGATGTAACGGGTCAAACGAAACAATGGGTGGTGGGCGCGTTGCAAATGGTCATTGTTGGCGTTATGAAATTTGCGAATGATGGTGACATGACACGTTGTGTGGTTGCCATTCGGCTTCCTGGCTCGGGTGTTGCTCAGTACTAGCACGGACAGACACGTTGAACAGCCCCTGAGGGCACTGTACACAAAAATATATCTCGATCGGGGGAGTGTAGGGTGCAGTTTCTACACCGGGAACACGTGCCGTGGGGCATGTTAGGGACTTCCGAGAACAATTTGTCGCGAATTCAGCGCGACATGTCCGGTACTACTGCCGCCAGAAGAGATTGTATGGAATGTTCATTCGATGCAACTGCAGCTAGCAAAACCGATGCCTATTCGGGCAGATTTCGCACTAGCTCATTTGCAGATTCCACCGCAGGGAGGGTGCTTGCTTTGCTTGCTTGCTTCTTGAAGTAAAACATTCTCAGATAAACTAGATCCATAGTAGCACGTGCACTGTCCTTTTCCAATGCAGTTGCCGCCGATGGCTGAGGCAAATGCCAGCAATTTGCACACATTCGACCAACCAACAGTGCACAGGTGGAAGGTGATTAGTGTTTGGTGACATTGTTTTCCGGACAAAATGGCACAAACTCGTGTGACTGACGTCATAGTCGAGCCCAAGTTTTCGGTATGTTTGATGAAAAACATCAAATTAACATTGTTCAAAGTTTACTAAAACCAAACGCGTAACATCGCTCGTCGGCACTGGGAATGACTTTGTTTGAGGCTCATTAGGGGCCATTAGACACCGGCATACTGGCTATACCCGCATGTCACCGCAAAGAGCAACCATTCATGTTGCCAAATTCACCACCGCCGTGCAGGGTGGTATTGTTTCAATAGTTACTATTGATTGTTTTATCGAGCAAAGCCACACCATATGGCGCACGGGTGCTGTAAAGACATGTCTCAGCGGTGCTTCTCGCGAAACCGGCCCGATGTGGCGATGACGGGCTGCTAGCGAGACTCATGCACTCACCAAACGGACATACTAGACAGGCAAATACTTAGTGCGATTACCGGAAAAATGCGTTTTAAAAAGGTGTTACCAAAAATATGTACAATATTTCGCGAACAGTCATCCAGTGGACGACCATGTCTGCATCCCTAACACAGACGACGAAATCGAACACCGCACTGTTGCCAGAATTTCCGTCATTCATTCGTTTACTATCGCCATCGTGTGAGTGTTACTCTAGCTACCTATCGAGATGTCTGAAGTTGCCACTGAAGCCGCTGCCGCAGCCCCGGCTGCCTCGCCAGCCAAGACCAAGAAGCCAAGGGCCCCCAAGGGACAGGGCAAGCCGAAGAAGCCGTCGACCCACCCCCCAGTCAACGACATGGTTGTTGCTGCCATCAAAACCTTGAAGGAACGCAACGGATCGTCCCTGCAGGCCATCAAGAAGTACATCGCCGCCAACTACAAATGCGATGTCGCCAAGCTTGCCCCATTCCTCAAGAAGGCCTTGAAGAATGGCGTCGAGAAGGGCAAGTTCGTCCAAACCAAGGGCACCGGCGCTTCCGGTTCGTTCAAGCTGAAGGCTGAAGCTAAGAAGGCCGCCAGTGAGAAGAAACCGAAGAAGGCCGGCGAGAAGAAGGCCAAGAAGGCTACCGGAGAGAAGAAGAAGGCCACCAAGAAACCAGCTGGGGAGAAGAAGGCCAAGAAGCCAGCCGGCGAGAAGAAAGCCAAGAAGCCGGCTGCAGCCAAGAAAGCCAAAGCTGCTGGTGCCAAGGCTGCCAAAAAGGCCGGTGGTGTGAAGAAGGCTGCTGCTCCGAAGCAGAAGGCCACCAAACCTTCCAAGACCGCCGCCAAGAAGCCCAAGACCCCAAAACCGAAGAAGGCTGCCCCAGCCAAGAAAGCTGCCGCGAAGAAGACCGCTGCCAAGAAGTAAATTTGGGACAGCAACCGTACTGTTGTAAAACAGTATCTAACATCCAATCAGTCCTTTTCAGGACTACCATCCAAGTTTAGAACAAAGAGTTGCACAGTCAATGATATTCCATTCCTCTCACAGAGGGAAATAAATCCCCCCGAAAAGTTACGTGCACTTTGCCACTGAATGGCGAATTCTTCCCGAACCCTTTCGCAAATCAATAAAATTGGCCAATCATGCAGCACTGGCTGGCACTCACTGTAGCGGTGCATCCGTACCCAAAGCAAACCTCCACTAGAGGAACAGCTTTTGATACACTCGAATGATTCAAGGATTTGAAGACGTCTGTCGACTTAAAGGCTCCCCCAGATCTAAGCGACTTTTTACGGCGACAGCGACAAAAAAAAAAAAAAAAAAAAAAAAACGTCGCGATTTCGCTGATGCACTGTTTGATAAGCCACAGCGACGCGATTTCGCAGCGATTCGCGTCGTGTCAGTCAAGATGGTTCCATAGAAGAGTGCTTGCAGCGACACGACAACGAAATCGTGTCGCTGTCGCCGTAAAACGTCGCGTAGTTTTGGGGGAGCCTTATTTAAATCGGGTTGAGATTCGTAGCGTTGCCTTGTGAAACCAAAACATGTTTTCGCGGCAACCTGGAATCGAACCAAGGACCTTGCGATCGATAGGCCCGTGCGTTTTCAATACACTCAGGCAAATGGACTATCGAAATACATTGGATGCACTTATGAAAATTCGCCACAATAAATCGGGTTGAAATTCATAGCTTTGCCTTATGAAAGCCAAACATTGGCAACAAAAAATGTTTCTCGCAGCAACCTGGAATCGAACCAAGGACCTTGCGATCGTTAGGTCTGTGCGTACACCACGCGCCTACCGACGCCTGGATGTGAGTTGATGCTAAAACGAAACATAAAGCGTTCGTATGTCAAAATGCAAAATGTATGCATTTCGATAGTCTAGTTCACAGGTCCGTACGTACCGGACCTACTGGGCAGGCTGAGTATCGACATCCCAAGTAGAGCGGTCAAGTACAGTTTGCTGCTAATTACCAAAGTAATCTTGACAGCTGATCCAGTATGAGCGAACTGCCACTATTTTCCTTGCGGAATAATCAAATTACTCTTGTGGATGTTGCAAATTAAATTAATTGGCAGTAAAATATACTAAGCCCAGGGATTGGCTTCTGAAAATCTCAATCTTTCGGGGCCAATGGGTCGACCTTGCTCAGTATGTTTGATTTTCGTAATCCAATGCTGTTCCACTATTCCAAAGATGAGAGCAAATTAATACAGTTTGTGCTTGCCGCACAATTTCGTAGGTACCGAAGCAAGATTCAGAATCAGTCATCATCGTGCCTTTCGATTGATTCTGAACTGCACATAACGGGACTTCGATCGCCAACTTCCAGAGGAATAATTTCCCCACTGCGTGTAACTGATTTTAAGCGTGATTGGCGAATCGAACGCCTCACATCCCCATCGCAGTTTGGGTACGAGAGAAAGAGAGTGAGCACCGCCGCCATTTGCTTGCGTGCACCGAGAAAAATTTGCGGCTCGAAAATTTGGCCCTGAGCTCCTGACACTCAAATTGAAACCGGTAAATTACTTCCGCCGCTGTTACTACACGTGGAGCATTTCCGTTGGAGTGAACGCGTCTTCATTATCAAAATTTTTTGTGCTCATTCTTTTGATTTATTTCGCACATGGGGTTTTGCGAATGCCTCTTCTTCTTCTCATTTTTCTTGGCCGGCTTCTCACTTTATTTTTTATGTGACCATTTTGCTCACATGGCTTGTTGGACCGACTTTACCACTACACTAAGGAAGGCCTTAACTGCTATTTATCAACATTATGCTCTTCAAGTGCGTCTTACTGCCGAGTTTCAGATAATTTGGCCGACAAAAACTCCAGATGCCAAAATAAATCAGTGTTTCATTAAATTGATGTTTCTCTAAAGTAATTAAATCTAGGGTGAATTAAAAAAATAAAACAAACCCACACATGTAGCAGCATCTACCTTACCTATTCAATTTGTAATCGATTAGTTAACTAATGAGAGATTAGAAACTCTTAAAATGCTGTTCCCAAGGAAATCTGGATTTATTGTGGTATGGATATTCAACAACTTAGGATTTTTTTTTTTTTTGTATCCAATATGTTTGAGTGCAAAAACTTTCGGCAAGATTATTTTAGGCTAGTAAACTTTTCTTTCAAACTCTTGAGTCGAAAAGTTAGAGCCAAGCTCAAAAAATCAAACAAACATTGTACTACATTGCTAATTATTGAGAAAAGTGAAACCTTTTTAAGAAGTTAGTACCGTAAAATGGGGTGTTAAGGACTCGTGGGGTTTTAAGGGATTGAACTTCTCCATCAAGTTTGAAAAGTCACAAAAACGTCGGAAGTCGATATATCAGTCATCTGAAATGCTTGCTTTGTTCGGAGGATTGTGAGCTGCATTATGTGATCGGGGATATCTATTAATATTAGGTATTGTGGAGTCTAGATATTGAAAACGATTCAAACCATTTTTGAAAGAATTTTATTGGCAAAAAGATTCAACTACAAACAATGAAACAATATTAACAAAAATATGTGGGTAACCCAGAACATAAGTATATTTAATTGAGATCACAACGCAGACAAAAGCTTTTGAAAATGTTATCTAGATTTCGCCTTTTAATATTTCTTATGGAAAAAGTCTCTTTTTGAAAGTTAGCGGGGTGTTAGGGGATTATCTTTTCTACTTTTTCCAAGTTACAAAACTCGTTCGATTTATGCCGATATATATTCCATTATACTTTAGGCTTGTTCCGTGAAGTAAAACTGCATTGTAAAGGTTAAGGGGACTATTTTGTTTGTTACTGAATATTACTAAAATGTCTAGCCCTGAAAAAATGGGAATTTTTTTTTTTTATTTCTCAGAGGCACCCGAGTTGCGCGAAGAGTGAAACCAAATCTACCTATCGAACTGTCAAACTGTCTACCTATCGAGCAGACCAGCAAAACAAATAGGGGCTATTTTCGAAGACGAAGAAGAACAATCATTCAAAGAAGCAAATGCAAATATATAGGTTATGATCCTGTTGCATTTAAGTATCAAAACCAATTCAAGCCAATTTCAATATCGAGTTAGGGAGAGTTAACTGTATATAGGTTATGATCCTGTTGCATTCAAGTATCAAAAACAATTCAAGACAATTTTACGAAGTATTGACAGTTTCCAGATTAATAACTATGAAAGATCTAGCAGTTAAAAGAAAACGGTTTGCGTTTGCAGGAGTTCCAAGTTCGATAATATTGATGTATTATCTGATTAAGGTTGAGCATAACTTATGAAAATGAATGAAAGCATCAAAGTTATTGATCAAAAAGATTATGTTTTGTTGTTGGCATAATATGGTTTCATTTGCGAAAGTCAAATTCCTTTACAACCCTGTTTTGCAGTTACGTCAAAAATCACACATTTTCATGATTATCTCAGAAATCTGTCATAGGATCCTCAGCATTGTGTTTGGCACGCGACGAGAGAATACAGTACTGACCCGATTTTGTCAGCCAATTTTAGATTTGTCAAAAAATTGGTATCGTCATGCTTTACCACGTACCCTCTTTAAAAGTCCATGTAACCATGTCGAAATTTGAAATTCATCGAGGGGCTGACAAAATCGGGTCCTTACTGTAGTAGGGCTGTCCTTTGTTTAATTATTGACATACTAGAAGTTGCTTGAAAACACCCCATTTTACGGTAGACATTTCATCATCCACTTTCAATGCATTTCAATGAAAGCTTCGAAGCTTGAAAATGTTCGTTCAAAACGATTTTTCCCGGTGACCTTCTCAAATTCCCGTCTTTCTCCCGGTTCGGTGATTCGTTTCGTTTCGGGTGCGCGAACACAATTCCAGTGCTTGTAAATATTGATTGCAACCGCATCCAGTGAGCGGGACATTATGGGACATTTCTCATAAGGCACAGTGTGGAACATGATGAAATATTTGTTCGTCCATCGCATTGTGGAACCGAGCGAGGCAAACTAAGAAGTTCCTAACGCAATCCTAATGGAATTTGATGAGGGTGAAATAGGGAGTGGTACGACGAGCGTTCCGTACCTTACACTGAAGTCCGGAGTTGAGATGCATGCACGTGAGATTGGTATGGAAAGATGCACGCACTGGATTTCACCGGCGTGGCATCATAGCGGTTGTTGTTTTCGAACCGAAACCGAAGCACAACAAGTAAGTAACAACAGTAGTGTGCCACCCCGGGAAATGACAGTGCTGACTAGACTAGACTATGTATGTATATATATCGTCCCCTTGATGCTACAACTAGATAACTCGAAATTCGAAATTTTTGACTTCAATATGTCAAAACATTTTTCTTAATTAGATCTGCAAAATATCCACAGGTCTTAAGCGTGTGATTCAAAATACACAAGTTAAAGATTATTTTTCAATCATAATCTCTGCGATTAACCATCACCTTGTTAAACGGTCATACTTTCAAAGTTGCACATCTCAAAATTTTGATTTTCGAGTTATCTAGTTGTAGCATTAAGGGGACGATATATATATTGGCATTTTATGGTGTCTTCCAATCGGAGACGAGAATTTTCTCCCCAAGCCACGCCACCGCCGGACTGCAAAAGCGTGTAGTGCTTGTCCCATTAGATTACCCTTGCTTTTAGTGTGTGTGAACATTTGTCATATCAACTCTTTGATGAGTGTGTTTGGTGGCCCTGAAAAGGGCCGTTTGAAGAGCGAAACTTTGGAATGCGATTTAACCTCCGAAACCGTACAGGGTGCGTCCCTGACGCTTCAGAGCGTAGACAACATCCATAGCGGTAACGGTTTTACGCTTGGCGTGTTCAGTGTAGGTAACGGCATCACGGATGACGTTTTCCAGGAACACCTTCAACACACCACGAGTTTCCTCGTAGATAAGTCCGGAGATACGCTTGACTCCTCCACGACGAGCCAGACGACGGATTGCGGGCTTGGTGATACCCTGGATGTTATCACGCAAAACCTTGCGATGACGCTTGGCGCCTCCTTTTCCGAGTCCTTTGCCTCCCTTGCCACGGCCGGTCATTTTGGATGAATTTGGTTCTGTGTTCGACGACGGTAGTACTGGAACTGATGGCTGCGCCAAACACTAGCGGCCACTTTTATACCCACTCGAGGGTTGAGTTCTTCTTTCCTCTCTTGCTTGTTCTATTCTTCCGTGGCTTCCGATTGGTTGCCTGCATCGATATGAGCATATAAAAGAGGACTGCCTGGTTTTTTGACCCTCATTCTGTCGCTGCGTTTCAACTGATCCGTTTGGATTGAAAGCAAATTAATCATCATCTAACACAATGGCCCGTACCAAGCAGACTGCTCGTAAGTCTACTGGAGGAAAAGCTCCTCGCAAGCAGCTGGCTACCAAAGCCGCTCGCAAGAGCGCCCCAGCCACCGGAGGTGTCAAGAAGCCTCACCGTTATCGGCCAGGAACCGTTGCTCTGCGTGAAATCCGTCGCTACCAAAAGTCGACTGAGCTGCTGATCCGCAAGCTGCCATTCCAGCGTCTGGTTCGTGAGATCGCCCAGGACTTCAAGACCGATCTGCGCTTCCAGAGCTCGGCTGTCATGGCCCTGCAGGAAGCGAGCGAGGCCTATCTGGTCGGTCTTTTCGAAGATACCAACCTTTGCGCCATCCACGCCAAGCGTGTCACCATTATGCCCAAGGACATCCAGCTGGCTCGCCGTATCCGTGGAGAACGCGCTTAAATTCGGTCTGCATTATAGTTGCCATTCTCAACAAAACGGCCCTTTTCAGGGCCACTAGAGCATTCCCTAAAAGAGTTGTGTGAGCAATTTTCCCTTCAGTGTACCTAAAACTGTTTGTTCCCCTGGGGGAACTACTTCCTAAAGCCCCTTGACCACCGAACGATCATACTCTCAACACTGATGAGGGGAGGTACGTCAACCAACCGACAACTCGAGTTGTCCCTTCATGCTTCGCTTTGCACACACTTTTGAATGTGCATCTCCAGCGCGGACTTCATTCTCTGGTACCGGCCGTATGTTTCCCCTTCTTCTTATGCTCTTTTCCGGATTCAGAAGCTTTCCCAGCTCGCCTCCCCTTGTTGCTACAAACTAGACAACTCGAACATCCAACATTGAAAGTTTGACCGTATGATTGAAACGTAATCTTTGGCTTGTTTACTTTGAATCACACCCCTATGATAGTTATAATTGTGGGGTTTGGAAATTGATTGATTCCCTCAATATTAGGAGCTCCTGATATAGCCTTTCCTCGAATAAATAATATAAGTTTTTAAATACTACCTGCTTCATCAACTCTTCTACTGTCAAGCAGTAGATAGTAGAAAATGGGGCAGAACTGGATGAACAGTTTACCCTCCTCTCTCTTCAGGAACAGCTCACGCAGGGCTGGCTGTTTCAATGTTTTATGTTTCTGTTTCGGCAAATTGAACTCCAAAAATCGAAAGTTCGAGGTATCCCGAACAGAACATTTAAGAAGCCCAAACGTTTCCCCCCGCGGAATCTAGGAATTGATTCAGAAATGGTCATAATATGGCCGATATCTCTTCATCGATCCTCTCTGTGGCTAAATTAGATAAATCTGCAATATTTCAACAACAACTCTCTAGCGGTGGACTGGATATTGTCGTCCTGAAAAGGACGGTTTTTGGTTTGATGCCACGCAGTGTAGTAACTTATGCCTTCTTCTCGGTTTTCTTCGGCAGCAAGACAGCCTGAATGTTGGGCAGAACACCACCTTGGGCGATGGTAACACCGGACAGCAGCTTGTTCAATTCTTCGTCGTTGCGGATGGCCAACTGCAGATGACGGGGAATGATTCTGGTCTTCTTGTTGTCACGGGCAGCGTTTCCTGCCAATTCGAGCACTTCAGCGGCCAGATATTCCATAACGGCAGCCAAGTAGACTGGAGCGCCGGCACCGACACGCTCGGCATAGTTGCCCTTCCGGAGCAGACGGTGAATACGACCGACTGGGAACTGCAATCCAGCGCGGTTGGAACGGGACTTTGCCTTTCCCTTAACTTTGCCTCCTTTGCCGCGGCCAGACATTTTGTGGTTGAGTTTGAGTGGACTTGAGAAACAAACGTTCACGAAGCGTACGTAAGCGGTACTGATGGTGATTTCACCGGATGAGGGTATCTTTTATACATGCGTAGCCCTGCGCTGCACTCATACTAGGATGGTACGAACGAAATGGATGAAGTAGCAAACGAAGCGAAGGGGCGGAACAGCGCTCACCATTCTACGGGTATAAAAGAGAACCGACTGGTTCGGTCGGGCATCAGTTTCAGTTTTTCGTTTGGAATCTAAAACAACGTTAGCAGCACGATGGCACCGAAAACCAGCGGAAAGGCCGCGAAGAAATCCGGCAAGGCCCAGAAGAACATTGTCAAGGGCGATAAGAAGAAGAAGAAGCAGCGCAGGAAGGAAAGCTACGCCATCTACATCTACAAGGTGTTGAAGCAAGTTCACCCCCGACACTGGCGTTTCGTCGAAAGCCATGAGCATCATGAACAGCTTCGTCAACGACATCTTTGAGCGTATTGCCGCCGAAGCCTCCCGCCTGGCCCACTACAACAAGCGTTCGACGATCACATCCCGCGAAATCCAAACCGCCGTCCGGCTTCTGCTCCCGGGAGAGTTGGCCAAGCACGCCGTTTCGGAAGGCACCAAGGCCGTCACCAAATACACCAGCTCCAAGTAAATGACCAAAAAGGCCCTTTTCAGGCCACTATTTCAATCCCGAAAAGAGTTGATTTTGAAAATCTGACACTAGGACTGTTTTATCACACTATTGAACCGACTGAGGTAGTGCCACGGCGGTGACTTCATACGTGACAACACCCCCCTCTCTTATCAGTTTGGAATTTATTCAATTCATTTTATTTATTCGATGTTATCAGTTTCAGTATTGATTAATTATAACGATTACAGTTGCAGAGATTTGGATCCCCATTCAGCTGCGTAATAAATAATAGGAATTTAATTGTAAGCAGTATAGGGAAAAATCTGTTCACAAAAAAACCCTAGATCTAAGTTTTTCCATCAGTTTGAATTTAAAACAAGAAAGATCCACTTCGTACGTTCAACATTTCTGCTGATTGCAAAAAAAAAAATGTTGTGCCAGCCATGTTGTACCTTAACCACACTTCATTCACTAGCCAGAACGTTTAAAGTTCAATATTTATGCTGATTGCCATGTTGCACCTTAACAAACTTCATTTTTGCTATCGGTTGTGCTGCATGTTAGTAGTTTAGACAATTTTGACATCATAGGACTAGCTAGCTAGGCAGGCATGATGACAAGTTTCTTCTCAACGTATTGGAAAGAAGCTCATTATGTTTTCTAGCGTCCCATTACAAACGATCTCGTAAGAGCATCCAGCAGTTCAGGCTATCATAATAACGTTTATCGAACAACAGTTCGTCCCCTTGATGCTACAACTAGATAACTCGAAATTTGAAATTTTTGACTTCAATATGTCAAAACATTTTTCTTAATTAGATCTGCAAAATATCCACAAGGTCTTAAGCGTGTGATTCAAAATACACAAGTTAAAGATTATTTTTCAATCATAATCTCTGCGATTAACCATCACCTTGTTAAACGGTCATACTTTCAAAGTTGCACATCTCAAAATTTTGATTTTCGAGTTATCTAGTTGTAGCATTAAGGGGACGAGTTTGATGCAAATGTTATCGATCGGATAAGCTCGATAATGCCATCAATCAGTTTCCCATTGATGGGGCCCATTCACATAGCTCATGGGTGGGTGGTGTGTCTTCGAAGATGTAACGGGTCAAACGAAACAATGGGTGGTGGGCGCGTTGCAAATGGTCATTGTTGGCGTTATGAAATTTGCGAATGATGGTGACATGACACGTTGTGTGGTTGCCATTCGGCTTCCTGGCTCGGGTGTTGCTCAGTACTAGCACGGACAGACACGTGAACAGCCCCTGAGGGCACTGTACACAAAATATATCTCGATCGGGGGAGTGTAGGGTGCAGTTTCTACACCGGGAACACGTGCCGTGGGGCATGTTAGGGACTTCCGAGAACAATTTGTCGCGAATTTCAGCGCGACATGTCCGGTACTACTGCCGCCAGAAGAGATTGTATGGAATGTTCATTCGATGCAACTGCAGCTAGCAAAACCGATGCCTATTCGGGCAGATTTCGCACTAGCTCATTTGCAGATTCCACCGCAGGGAGGGTGCTTGCTTTGCTTGCTTGCTTCTTGAAGTAAAACATTCTCAGATAAACTAGATCCATAGTAGCACGTGCACTGTCCTTTTCCAATGCAGTTGCCGCCGATGGCTGAGGCAAATGCCAGCAATTTGCACACATTCGACCAACCAACAGTGCACAGGTGGAAGGTGATTAGTGTTTGGTGACATTGTTTTCCGGACAAAATGGCACAAACTCGTGTGACTGACGTCATAGTCGAGCCCAAGTTTTCGGTATGTTTTGATGAAAAACATCAAATTAACATTGTTCAAAGTTTACTAAAACCAAACGCGTAACATCGCTCGTCGGCACTGGGAATGACTTTGTTTGAGGCTCATTAGGGGCCATTAGACACCGGCATACTGGCTATACCCGCATGTCACCGCAAAGAGCAACCATTCATGTTGCCAAATTCACCACCGCCGTGCAGGGTGGTATTGTTTCAATAGTTACTATTGATTGTTTTATCGAGCAAAGCCACACCATATGGCGCACGGGTGCTGTAAAGACATGTCTCAGCGGTGCTTCTCGCGAAACCGGCCCCGATGTGGCGATGACGGGCTGCTAGCGAGACTCATGCACTCACCAAACGGACATACTAGACAGGCAAATACTTAGTGCGATTACCGGAAAAATGCGTTTTTAAAAAGGTGTTACCAAAAATATGTACAATATTTCGCGAACAGTCATCCAGTGGACGGACCATGTCTGCATCCCTAACACAGACGACGAAATCGAACACCGCACTGTTGCCAGAATTTCCGTCATTCATTCGTTACTATCGCCATCGTGTGAGTGTTACTCTAGCTACCTATCGAGATGTCTGAAGTTGCCACTGAAGCCGCTGCCGCAGCCCCGGCTGCCTCGCCAGCCAAGACCAAGAAGCCAAGGGCCCCCAAGGGACAGGGCAAGCCGAAGAAGCCGTCGACCCACCCCCCAGTCAACGACATGGTTGTTGCTGCCATCAAAACCTTGAAGGAACGCAACGGATCGTCCCTGCAGGCCATCAAGAAGTACATCGCCGCCAACTACAAATGCGATGTCGCCAAGCTTGCCCCCATTCCTCAAGAAGGCCTTGAAGAATGGCGTCGAGAAGGGCAAGTTCGTCCAAACCAAGGGCACCGGCGCTTTCCGGTTCGTTCAAGCTGAAGGCTGAAGCTAAGAAGGCCGCCAGTGAGAAGAAACCGAAGAAGGCCGGCGAGAAGAAGGCCAAGAAGGCTACCGGAGAGAAGAAGAAGGCCACCAAGAAACCAGCTGGGGAGAAGAAGGCCAAGAAAGCCAGCCGGCGAGAAGAAAGCCAAGAAGCCGGCTGCAGCCAAGAAAGCCAAAGCTGCTGGTGCCAAGGCTGCCAAAAAGGCCGGTGGTGTGAAGAAGGCTGCTGCTCCGAAGCAGAAGGCCACCAAACCTTCCAAGACCGCCGCCAAGAAGCCCAAGACCCCAAAACCGAAGAAGGCTGCCCCAGCCAAGAAAGCTGCCGCGAAGAAGACCGCTGCCAAGAAGTAAATTTGGGACAGCAACCGTACTGTTGTAAAACAGTATCTAACATCCAATCAGTCCTTTTCAGGAACTACCATCCAAGTTTAGAACAAAGAGTTGCACAGTCAATGATATTCCATTCCTCTCACAGAGGGAAAATAAATCCCCCGAAAAGTTACGTGCACTTTGCCACTGAATGGCGAATTCTTCCCGAACCCTTTCGCAAATCAATAAAATTGGCCAATCATGCAGCACTGGCTGGCACTCACTGTAGCGGTGCATCCGTACCCAAAGCAAACCTCCACTAGAGGAACAGCTTTTGATACACTCGAATGATTCAAGGATTTGAAGACGTCTGTCGACTTAAAGGCTCCCCCAGATCTAAGCGACTTTTTACGGCGACAGCGACAAAAAAAAAAAAAAAAAAAAAAAACGTCGCGATTTCGCTGATGCACTGTTTGAATAAGCCACAGCGACGCGATTTCGCAGCGATTCGCGTCGTGTCAGTCAAGATGGTTCCATAGAAGAGTGCTTGCAGCGACACGACAACGAAATCGTGTCGCTGTCGCCGTAAAACGTCGCGTAGTTTTGGGGGAGCCTTATTTAAATCGGGTTGAGATTTCGTAGCGTTGCCTTGTGAAACCAAAACATGTTTTCGCGGGCAACCTGGAATCGAACCAAGGACCTTGCGATCGATAGGCCCGTGCGTTTTCAATACACTCAGGCAAATGGACTATCGAAATACATTGGATGCACTTATGAAAATTCGCCACAATAAATCGGGTTGAAATTCATAGCTTTGCCTTTATGAAAGCCAAACATTGGCAACAAAAATGTTTCTCGCAGCAACCTGGAATCGAACCAAGGACCTTGCGATCGTTAGGTCTGTGCGTACACCACGCGCCTACCGACGCCTGGATGTGAGTTGATGCTAAAACGAAACATAAAGCGTTCGTATGTCAAAATGCAAAATGTATGCATTTCGATAGTCTAGTTCACAGGTCCGTACGTACCGGACCTACTGGGCAGGCTGAGTATCGACATCCCAAGTAGAGCGGTCAAGTACAGTTTGCTGCTAATTACCAAAGTAATCTTGACAGCTGATCCAGTATGAGCCGAACTGCCACTATTTTCCTTGCGGAATAATCAAATTACTCTTGTGGATGTTGCAAATTAAATTAATTGGCCAGTAAAAATATACTAAGCCCAGGGATTGGCTTCTGAAAATCTCAATCTTTCGGGGCCAATGGGGTCGACCTTGCTCAGTATGTTTGATTTTCGTAATCCAATGCTGTTCCACTATTCCAAAGATGAGAGCAAATTAATACAGTTTGTGCTTGCCGCACAATTTCGTAGGTACCGAAGCAAGATTCAGAATCAGTCATCATCGTGCCTTTCGATTGATTCTGAACTGCACATAACGGGACTTCGATCGCCAACTTCCAGAGGAATAATTTCCCCACTGCGTGTAACTGATTTTAAGCGTGATTGGCGAATCGAACGCCTCACATCCCCATCGCAGTTTGGGTACGAGAGAAAGAGAGTGAGCACCGCCGCCATTTGCTTGCGTGCACCGAGAAAAATTTGCGGCTCGAAAATTTGGCCCTGAGCTCCTGACACTCAAATTGAAACCGGTAAATTACTTCCGCCGCTGTTACTACACGTGGAGCATTTCCGTTGGAGTGAACGCGTCTTCATTATCAAAATTTTTTGTGCTCATTCTTTTGATTTATTTCGCACATGGGGTTTTGCGAATGCCTCTTCTTCTTCTCATTTTTCTTGGCCGGCTTCTCACTTTATTTTTTATGTGACCATTTTGCTCACATGGCTTGTTGGGACCGACTTTACCACTACACTAAGGAAGGCCTTAACTGCTATTTATCAACATTATGCTCTTCAAGTGCGTCTTACTGCCGAGTTTCAGATAATTTGGCCGACAAAAACTCCAGATGCCAAAATAAATCAGTGTTTCATTAAATTGATGTTTCTCTAAAGTAATTAAATCTAGGGTGAATTAAAAAAATAAAACAAACCCACACATGTAGCAGCATCTACCTACCTATTCAATTTGTAATCGATTAGTTAACTAATGAGAGATTAGAAACTCTTAAAATTGCTGTTCCCAAGGAAATCTGGATTTATTGTGGTATGGATATTCAACAACTTAGGATTTTTTTTTTTTTTGTATCCAATATGTTTGAGTGCAAAAACTTTCGGCAAGATTATTTTAGGCTAGTAAACTTTTCTTTCAAAACTCTTGAGTCGAAAAGTTAGAGCCAAGCTCAAAAAATCAAAACAAACATTGTACTACATTGCTAATTATTGAGAAAAGTGAAACCTTTTTAAGAAGTTAGTACCGTAAAATGGGGTGTTAAGGACTCGTGGGGTTTTAAGGGATTGAACTTCTCCATCAAGTTTGAAAAGTCACAAAAAACGTCGGAAGTCGATATATCAGTCATCTGAAATGCTTGCTTTGTTCGGAGGATTGTGAGCTGCATTATGTGATCGGGGATATCTATTAATATTAGGTATTGTGGAGTCTAGATATTGAAAACGATTCAAACCATTTTTGAAAGAATTTTATTGGCAAAAAAAGATTCAACTACAAAACAATGAAACAATATTAACAAAAATATGTGGGTAACCCAGAACATAAGTATATTTAATTGAGATCACAACGCAGACAAAAGCTTTTTGAAAATGTTATCTAGATTTCGCCTTTTAATATTTCTTATGGAAAAAGTCTCTTTTTGAAAGTTAGCGGGGTGTTAGGGGATATCTTTTCTACTTTTTCCAAGTTACAAAACTCGTTCGATTTATTGCCGATATATATTCCATTATACTTTAGGCTTGTTTCCGTGAAGTAAAACTGCATTGTAAAGGTTAAGGGGACTATTTTGTTTGTTACTGAATATTACTAAAATGTCTAGCCCTGAAAAAATGGGAATTTTTTTTTTTTATTTCTCAGAGGCACCCGAGTTGCGCGAAGAGTGAAACCAAAATCTACCTATCGAACTGTCAAACTGTCTACCTATCGAGCAGACCAGCAAAACAAATAGGGGCTATTTTCGAAGACGAAGAAGAACAATCATTCAAAGAAGCAAATGCCAAATATAATAGGTTATGATCCTGTTTGCATTTAAGTATCAAAACCAATTCAAGCCAATTTCAATATCGAGTTAGGGAGAGTTAACTGTATATAGGTTATGATCCTGTTGCATTCAAGTATCAAAAACAATTCAAGACAATTTTACGAAGTATTGACAGTTTCCAGATTAATAACTATGAAAGATCTAGCAGTTAAAGAAAACGGTTTGCGTTTTGCAGGAGTTCCAAGTTCGATAATATTGATGTATTATCTGATTAAGGTTGAGCATAACTTATGAAAATGAATGAAAGCATCAAAGTTATTGATCAAAAAGATTATGTTTTGTTGTTGGCATAATATGGTTTCATTTGCGAAAGTCAAATTCCTTTACAACCCTGTTTTGCAGTTACGTCAAAAATCACACATTTTCATGATTATCTCAGAAATCTGTCATAGGATCCTCAGCATTGGTGTTTGGCACGCGACGAGAGAATACAGTACTGACCCGATTTTGTCAGCCAATTTTAGATTTGTCAAAAAATTGGTATCGTCATGCTTTACACGTACCCTCTTTAAAAGTCCATGTAACCATGTCGAAATTTGAATTCATCGAGGGGCTGGACAAAATCGGGTCCTTACTGTAGTCAGGGGCTGTCCTTTGTTTAATTATTGACATACTAGAAGTTGCTTGAAAACACCCCATTTTACGGTAGACATTTCATCATCCACTTTCAATGCATTTCAATGAAAGCTTCGAAGCTTGAAAATGTTCGTTCAAAACGATTTTCCCGGTGACCTTCTCAATTTCCCGTCCTTTTCTCCCGGTTCGGTGATTCGTTTCGTTTCGGGTGCGCGAACACAATTCCAGTGCTTGTAAATATTGATTGCAACCCGCATCCAGTGAGCGGACATTATGGGACATTTCTCATAAGGCACAGTGTGGAACATGATGAAATATTGTTCGTCCATCGCATTGTGGAACCGAGCGAGGCAAACTAAGAAGTTCCTAACGCAATCCTAATGGAATTTGATGAGGGTGAAATAGGGAGTGGTACGACGAGCGTTCCGTACCTTACACTGGAAGTCCGGAGTTGAGATGCATGCACGTGAGATTGGTATTGGAAAGATGCACGCACTGGATTTCACCGGCGTGGCATCATAGCGGTTGTTGTTTTCGAACCGAAACCGAAGCACAACAAGTAAGTAACAACAGTAGTGGTGCCACCCCGGGAAATGACAGTGCTTGACTAGACTAGACTATGTATGTATATATATTCGGTCCCCTTGATGCTACAACTAGATAAACTCGAAATTCGAAATTTTTGACTTCAATATGTCAAACATTTTTCTTAATTAGATCTGCAAAATATCCACAGGTCTTAAGCGTGTGATTCAAAAATACACAAGTTAAAGATTATTTTTCAATCATAATCTCTGCGATTAACCATCACCTTGTTTAAACGGGTCATACTTTCAAAGTTTGCACATCTCAAAATTTTGATTTTCGAGTTATCTAGTGTGTAGCATTAAGGGGACGATATATATATTGGCATTTTATGGTGTCTCCAATCGGAGACGAGAATTTTCTCTCCCAAGCCACGCCACCGCCGGACTGCAAAGCGTGTAGTGCTTGTCCCATTAGATTACCTCTTGCTTTTAGTGTGTGTGAACATTTGTCATATCAACTCTTGATGAGTGTGTTTGGTGGCCCTGAAAGGGCCGTTTGTAAGAGCGAAACTTTGGAATGCGATTTAACCTCCGAACCGTACAGGGTGCGTCCCTGACGCTTCAGAGCGTAGACAACTCCATAGCGCGTAACGGTTTTACGCTTGGCGTGTTCAGTGTGGGTAACGGCAATCACGGGATGACGTTTCCAGGAACACCTTCAACACCACAGCGAGTTTCCTCGTAGATAAGTCCGGATGATACGCTTGACTCCTCCACGACGAGCCAGACGACGATTGCGGGGCTTGGGTGATACCCCTGGATGTTATCACGCAAAACCTTGCGATGACGCTTGGCGCCTCTTTCCGCGTCCTTTGCCTCCCTTGCCACGGGGCCGGTCCATTTGGATGAATTTCTGGTTCTCGTTGTTCGAGCGTACGGTAGTAACTGTGAACTGATGGCTGCGCCAACACTAGCGGCCACTTTTATACCCACTCGAGGGTTGAGTTCTTCTTTTCCTCTCTTGCTTGTTCTAATTCTTCCGTGGCTTCCGATTGGTTGCCTGCATCGATATGAGCATTATAAAAGAGGACTGCCTGGTTTTTGACCCTCATTCTGTCGCTGCGTTCAACTGATCCGTTGGATTGAAAGCAAATTAAATCATCATCTAACACAATGGCCCGTACCCAAGCAGACTGCTCGTAAGTCTACTGGAGGAAAAGCTCCTCGCAAGCAGCTGGCTACAAAGCCGCTCGCAAAGAGCGCCCCCAGCCACCGGAAGGTGTCAAGAAGCCTCACCGTTATCGGCCAGGAACCGTTGCTCTGCGTGGAAATCCGTCGCTACAAAAGTGCGACTGAGCTGCTGATCCCGCAAGCTGCCCATTCCAGCGTCTGTTCGTGAGATCGCCCAGGACTTCAAGACCGATCTGCGCTTCCAGAGCTCGGCTGTCATGGCCCTGCAGGAAGCGAGCGAGGCCTATCTGGTCGGTCTTTTCGAAGATACCAACCTTTGCGCCATCCACGCCAAGCGTGTCACCATTATTGCCCAAGGACATCCAGCTGGCTCGCCGTATCCGTGGAGAACGCGCTTAAATTCGGTCTGCATTATAGTTGCCATTCTCAAACAAAAACGGCCCTTTCAGGGGCCACTAGAGCATTCCCTAAAAAGAGTTGTGTGAGCAATTTTCCCTTCAGTGTACCTAAAAACTGTTTGTTCCCCTGGGGGAACTACTTCCTAAAGCCCCTTGACCACCGAACGATCATACTCTCAACACTGATGAGGGGAGGTACGTCAACCAACCGACAACTCGAGTTGTCCCTTCATGCTTCGCTTTGCACACACTTTTGAATGTGCACTCCAGCGCGGACTTCATTCTCTGGTACCGGCCGTATGTTTCCCCTTCTTCTTATGCTCTTTTCCGGATTCAGAAGCTTTCCCAGCTCGCCTCCCCTTGTTGCTACAAACTAGACAACTCGAACATCCAACATTGAAAGTTTGACCGTTATGATTGAAACGTAATCTTGGCTTGTTTACTTTGAATCACACCCCTATGATAGTTATAATTGTGGGGTTTGGAAATTGATTGATTCCCTCAATATTAGGAGCTCCTGATATAGCCTTTCCTCGAATAAATAATATAAGTTTTTAAATACTACCTGCTTCATCAACTCTTCTACTGTCAAGCAGTAGATAGTAGAAAATGGGGCAGGAACTGGATGAACAGTTTACCCTCCTCTCTCTTTCAGGAACAGCTCACGCAGGGCTGGCTGTTTCAATGTTTTATGTTTCTGTTTCGGCAAATTGAACTCCAAAAATCGAAAGTTCGAGGTATCCCGAACAGAACATTTAAGAAGCCAAACGTTTCCCCCCCGCGGAATCTAGGAATTGATTCAGAAATGGTCATAATATGGCCGATATCTCTTCATCGATCCTCTCTGTGGCTAAATTAGATAAATCTGCAATATTTCAACAACAACTCTCTAGGCGGTGGACTGGATATTGTCGTCCTGAAAGGACGGTTTTTGGTTTGATGCACGCAGTGATCGTAACTTATGCTTCTTTCTCGGTTTCTTCGGCAGCAAGACAGCCTGAATGTTGGGCAGAACACCACCTTGGGGCGATGGTAACACCGGACAGCAGCTTGTTCAATCTTCGTCGTTGCGGTATGGCCAACTGCAGATGACGGGGGAATGATTCTGGTCTTCCTTGTTGTCACGGGCAGCGTTTCCTGCCAATTCGAGCACTTCAGCGGCCAGATATTCATAACGGCATGCAAAGTAGACTGGAGCGCTGGCACCGACACGCTCGGCATAGTGCCTTCCGGGAGCAGCGGTGAATACGACCTGACTGGGAACTGCAATCCAAGCGCGGTTGGAACGGGGACTTTGCCTTTCCCTTAACTTTGCCTCCTTTGCCGCGGCCAGACATTTTGTGGTTGAGTTTGAGTGGACTTGAGAAAACAAACGTTCACGAAAGCGTACGTAAGCGGTACTGATGGTGATTTCACCGGATGAGGGTATCTTTTATACATGCGTAGCCCTGCGCTGCACTCATACTAGGATGGTACGGAACGAAATGGATGAAGTAGCAAACGAAGCGAAGGGGCGGAACAGCGCTCACCATTCTACGGGTATAAAAGAGAACCGACTGGTTCGGTCGGGCATCAGTTTCAGTTTTCGTTTGGCATCTAAAACAACGTTAGCAGCACGATGGCACCGAAAACCAGCGGAAAGGGCGCGAAGAAATCCGGCAAGGCCCAGAAGAACATTGTCAAAGGGCGATAAGAAGAAGAAGAAAGCAGCGCAGGAAGGAAAGCTACGCCATCTACATCTACAAGGTGTTGAAGCAAGTTCACCCCGACACTGGCGTTTCGTCGAAAGCCATGAGCATCATGAACAGCTTCGTCAACGACATCTTTGAGCGTATTGCCGCCGAAGCCTCCCGCCTGGCCCACTACAACAAGCGTTCGACGATCACATCCCGCGAAATCCAAACCGCCGTCCGGCTTCTGCTCCGGGAGAGTTGGCCAAGCACGCCGTTTCGGAAGGCACCAAGGCCCGTCACCAAATACACCAGCTCCAAGTAAATGACGACCGACACTGCGTTCAATCACACCAAACCAAAAGGCCCTTTTCAGGGCCACTATTTCAATCCCGAAAAAGAGTTGATTTTGAAAATCTACACTAGACTGTTTTATCACACTATTGAACCGACTGAGGTAGTGCCACGGCGGTGACTTCATACGTGACAACACCCCCCTCTCTTATCAGTTTGAATTTATTCAATTCATTTATTTATTCGATGTTATCAGTTTCAGTATTGATTAATTATAACGATTACAGTTGCAGAGATTTGGATCCCATTCAGCTGCGTAATAAATAATAGGAATTTAATTGTTAAGCATATAGGGAAAAATCTGTTCACAAAAAACCCTAGATCTAAGTTTTTCCATCAGTTTGAATTTAAAACAAGAAGATCCACTCGTACGTTCAACATTTCTGCTGATTGCAAAAAAAAAATGTGTGCCAGCCATGTGTACCTTAACCACACTTCATTCACTAGCAGAACGTTAAAGTTCAATATTTATGCTGATTGCCATGTTGCACCTTAACAACTTCATTTTTGCTATCGGTTGTGCTGCATGTTAGTAGTTTAGACAATTTTGACATCATAGGACTAGCTAGCTAGGCAGGCATGATGACAAGTTTCTTCTCAACGTATTGGAAAGAAGCTCATTATGTTTTCTAGCGTCCCATTACAAACGATCTCGTAAGAGCATCCCAGCAGTTCAGCTATCATAATAACGTTTATCGAACAACAGTTCGTCCCCTTGATGCTACAACTAGATAACTCGAAATTTGAAATTTTTGACTTCAATATGTCAAAACATTTTTCTTAATTAGATCTGCAAAATATCCACAGGTCTTAAGCGTGTGATTCAAAATACACAAGTTAAAGATTATTTTTCAATCATAATCTCTGCGATTAACCATCACCTTGTTAAACGGTCATACTTTCAAAGTTGCACATCTCAAAATTTTGATTTTCGAGTTATCTAGTTGTAGCATTAAGGGACGAGTTGATGCAAATGTTATCGATCGGATAAGCTCGATAATGCCATCAATCAGTTCCCATTGATGGGGCCCATTCACATAGCTCATGGGTGGGTGGTGTGTCTTCGAGATGTAACGGGTCAAACGAAACAATGGGTGGTGGGCGCGTTGCAATGGTCATTGTTGGCGTTATGAAATTTGCGAATGATGGTGACATGACACGTTGTGTGGTTGCCCATTCGGCTTCCTGGCTCGGGTGTTGCTCAGTACTAGCACGGACAGACACGTTGAACAGCCCTGAGGGCACTGTACACAAAAAATATCTCGATCGGGGGAGTGTAGGGTGCAGTTTCTACACCGGGAACACGTGCCGTGGGGCATGTTAGGGACTCCGAGAACAATTTGTCGCGAATCAGCGCGACATGTCCGGTACTATGCCGCCAGAAGAGATTGTATGGAATGTTCATTCGATGCAACTGCAGCTAGCAAAACCGATGCCTATTTCGGGCAGATTTCGCACTAGCTCATTTGCAGATTCCACCGCAGGGAGGGTGCTTTGCTTGCTTGCTTGCTTCTGAAGTAAAACATTCTCAGATAAACTAGATCCATAGTAGCACGTGCACTGTCCTTTCCAATGCAGTTGCCGCCGATGGCTGAGGCAAATGCCAGCAATTTGCCACATTCGACCAACCAACAGTGCACAGGTGGAAGGTGATTAGTGTTTGGGTGACATTGTTTTCCGGACAAATGGCACAAACTCGTGTGACGGACGTCATAGTCCGAGCCCAAGTTTCGGTATGTTTGATGAAAAACATCAAATTAACATTGTTTCAAAGTTTACTAAAAACCAAACGCGTAACATCGCTCGTCGGCACTGGGAATGACTTTGTTTGAGGCTCATTAGGGGCCATTAGACACCGGCATACTGGCTATACCCGCATGTCACCGCAAAGAGCAACCATTCATGTTGCCAAAATTCACCACCCGCCGTGCAGGGTGGTATTGTTTCAATAGTTACTATTGATTGTTTTATCGAGCAAAGCCACACCATATGGCGCACGGGTGCTGTAAAGACATGTCTCAGCGGTGCTTCTCGCGAAACCGGCCCGATGTGGCGATGAACGGGCTGCTAGCGAGACTCATGCACTCACCAAACGGACATACTAGACAGGCAAATACTTAGTGCGATTACCGGAAAAATGCGTTTTAAAAAGGTGTTTACCAAAAATATGTACAATATTTCGCGAACAGTCATCCAGTGGACGACCATGTCTGCATCCCTAACACAGACGACGAAATCGAACACCGCACTGTTGCCAGAATTTCCGTCATTCATTCGTTTACTATCGCCATCGTGTGAGTGTTACTCTAGCTACCTATCGAGATGTCTGAAGTTGCCACTGAAGCCGCTGCCGCCAGCCCGGCTGCCTCGCAGCCAAGACCAAGAAGCCAAGGGCCCCCAAGGGACAGGGCAAGCCGAAGAAGCCGTCGACCCACCCCCCAGTCAACGACATGGTTGTTGCTGCCATCAAAACCTTGAAGGAACGCAACGGATCGTCCCTGCAGGCCATCAAGAAGTACATCGCCGCCAACTACAAATGCGATGTCGCCAAGCTTGCCCCATTCCTCAAGAAGGCCTTGAAGAATGGCTCGAGAAGGGCAAGTCGTCCAAACCAAGGGCACCGGCGCTCCGGTTCGTTCAAGCTGAAGGCTGAAGCTAAGAAGCCGCCAGTGAGAAGAAACCGAAGAGGCCGGCGAGAAGAAGGCCAAGAAGGCTACCGGAGAGAAGAAGAAGGCCACCAAGAAACCAGCTGGGAGAAGAAGGCCAAGAAGCCAGCCGGCGAGAAGAAAGCCAAGAAGCCGGCTGCAGCCAAGAAAGCCAAAGCTGCTGGTGCCAAGGCTGCCAAAAAGGCCGGTGGTGTGAAGAAGGCTGCTGCTCCGAAGCAGAAGGCCACCAAACCTTCCAAGACCGCCGCCAAGAAGCCCAAGACCCAAAACCGAAGAAGGCTGCCCCAGCCAAGAAAGCTGCCGCGAAGAAGACCGCTGCCAAGAAGTAAATTTGGGACAGCAACCGTACTGTTGTAAAACAGTATCTAACATCCAATCAGTCCTTTTCAGGACTACCATCCAAGTTTAGAACAAAGAGTTGCACAGTCAATGATATTCCATTCCTCTCACAGAGGGAAATAAATCCCCCCGAAAAGTTACGTGCACTTTGCCACTGAATGGCGAATTCTTCCCGAACCCTTTCGCAAATCAATAAAATTGGCCAATCATGCAGCACTGGCTGGCACTCACTGTAGCGGTGCATCCGTACCCAAAGCAAACCTCCACTAGAGGAACAGCTTTTGATACACTCGAATGATTCAAGGATTTGAAGACGTCTGTCGACTTAAAGGCTCCCCCAGATCTAAGCGACTTTTTACGGCGACAGCGACAAAAAAAAAAAAAAAAAAAAAAAACGTCGCGATTTCGCTGATGCACTGTTTGATAAGCCACAGCGACGCGATTTCGCAGCGATTCGCGTCGTGTCAGTCAAGATGGTTCCATAGAAGAGTGCTTGCAGCGACACGACAACGAAATCGTGTCGCTGTCGCCGTAAAACGTCGCGTAGTTTTGGGGGAGCCTTATTTAAATCGGGTTGAGATTCGTAGCGTTGCCTTGTGAAACCAAAACATGTTTTCGCGGCAACCTGGAATCGAACCAAGGACCTTGCGATCGATAGGCCCGTGCGTTTTCAATACACTCAGGCAAATGGACTATCGAAATACATTGGATGCACTTATGAAAATTCGCCACAATAAATCGGGTTGAAATTCATAGCTTGCCTTATGAAAGCCAAACATTGGCAACAAAAAATGTTTCTCGCAGCAACCTGGAATCGAACCAAGGACCTTGCGATCGTTAGGTCTGTGCGTACACCACGCGCCTACCGACGCCTGGATGTGAGTTGATGCTAAAACGAAACATAAAGCGTTCGTATGTCAAAATGCAAAATGTATGCATTTCGATAGTCTAGTTCACAGGTCCGTACGTACCGGACCTACTGGGCAGGCTGAGTATCGACATCCCAAGTAGAGCGGTCAAGTACAGTTTGCTGCTAATTACCAAAGTAATCTTGACAGCTGATCCAGTATGAGCGAACTGCCACTATTTCCTTGCGGAATAATCAAATTACTCTTGTGGATGTTGCAAATTAAATTAATTGGCAGTAAAATATACTAAGCCCAGGGATTGGCTTCTGAAAATCTCAATCTTTCGGGGCCAATGGGTCGACCTTGCTCAGTATGTTTGATTTTCGTAATCCAATGCTGTTCCACTATTCCAAAGATGAGAGCAAATTAATACAGTTTGTGCTTGCCGCACAATTTCGTAGGTACCGAAGCAAGATTCAGAATCAGTCATCATCGTGCCTTTCGATTGATTCTGAACTGCACATAACGGGACTTCGATCGCCAACTTCCAGAGGAATAATTTCCCCACTGCGTGTAACTGATTTTAAGCGTGATTGGCGAATCGAACGCCTCACATCCCCATCGCAGTTTGGGTACGAGAGAAAGAGAGTGAGCACCGCCGCCATTTGCTTGCGTGCACCGAGAAAAATTTGCGGCTCGAAAATTTGGCCCTGAGCTCCTGACACTCAAATTGAAACCGGTAAATTACTTCCGCCGCTGTTACTACACGTGGAGCATTTCCGTTGGAGTGAACGCGTCTTCATTATCAAAATTTTTTGTGCTCATTCTTTTGATTTATTTCGCACATGGGGTTTTGCGAATGCCTCTTCTTCTTCTCATTTTTCTTGGCCGGCTTCTCACTTTATTTTTTATGTGACCATTTTGCTCACATGGCTTGTTGGGACCGACTTTACCACTACACTAAGGAAGGCCTTAACTGCTATTTATCAACATTATGCTCTTCAAGTGCGTCTTACTGCCGAGTTTCAGATAATTTGGCCGACAAAAACTCCAGATGCCAAAATAAATCAGTGTTTCATTAAATTGATGTTTCTCTAAAGTAATTAAATCTAGGGTGAATTAAAAAAATAAAACAAACCCACACATGTAGCAGCATCTACCTTACCTATTCAATTTGTAATCGATTAGTTAACTAATGAGAGATTAGAAACTCTTAAAATGCTGTTCCCAAGGAAATCTGGATTTATTGTGGTATGGATATTCAACAACTTAGGATTTTTTTTTTTTTTTTGTATCCAATATGTTTGAGTGCAAAAACTTTCGGCAAGATTATTTTAGGCTAGTAAACTTTTCTTTCAAACTCTTGAGTCGAAAAGTTAGAGCCAAGCTCAAAAAATCAAACAAACATTGTACTACATTGCTAATTATTGAGAAAAGTGAAACCTTTTTAAGAAGTTAGTACCGTAAAATGGGGTGTTAAGGACTCGTGGGGTTTTAAGGGATTGAACTTCTCCATCAAGTTTGAAAAGTCACAAAAACGTCGGAAGTCGATATATCAGTCATCTGAAATGCTTGCTTTGTTCGGAGGATTGTGAGCTGCATTATGTGATCGGGGATATCTATTAATATTAGGTATTGTGGAGTCTAGATATTGAAAACGATTCAAACCATTTTTGAAAGAATTTTATTGGCAAAAAAGATTCAACTACAAAACAATGAAACAATATTAACAAAAATATGTGGGTAACCCAGAACATAAGTATATTTAATTGAGATCACAACGCAGACAAAAGCTTTTGAAAATGTTATCTAGATTTCGCCTTTTAATATTTCTTATGGAAAAAGTCTCTTTTTGAAAGTTAGCGGGGTGTTAGGGGATTATCTTTTCTACTTTTTCCAAGTTACAAAACTCGTTCGATTTATGCCGATATATATTCCATTATACTTTAGGCTTGTTCCGTGAAGTAAAACTGCATTGTAAAGGTTAAGGGGACTATTTTGTTTGTTACTGAATATTACTAAAATGTCTAGCCCTGAAAAAATGGGAATTTTTTTTTTTTATTTCTCAGAGGCACCCGAGTTGCGCGAAGAGTGAAACCAAATCTACCTATCGAACTGTCAAACTGTCTACCTATCGAGCAGACCAGCAAAACAAATAGGGGCTATTTTCGAAGACGAAGAAGAACAATCATTCAAAGAAGCAAATGCAAATATATAGGTTATGATCCTGTTGCATTTAAGTATCAAAACCAATTCAAGCCAATTTCAATATCGAGTTAGGGAGAGTTAACTGTATATAGGTTATGATCCTGTTGCATTCAAGTATCAAAAACAATTCAAGACAATTTTACGAAGTATTGACAGTTTCCAGATTAATAACTATGAAAGATCTAGCAGTTAAAAGAAAACGGTTTGCGTTTGCAGGAGTTCCAAGTTCGATAATATTGATGTATTATCTGATTAAGGTTGAGCATAACTTATGAAAATGAATGAAAGCATCAAAGTTATTGATCAAAAAGATTATGTTTTGTTGTTGGCATAATATGGTTTCATTTGCGAAAGTCAAATTCCTTTACAACCCTGTTTTGCAGTTACGTCAAAAATCACACATTTTCATGATTATCTCAGAAATCTGTCCATAGGATCCTCAGCATTGTGTTTGGCACGCGACGAGAGAATACAGTACTGACCCGATTTTGTCAGCCAATTTTAGATTTGTCAAAAAATTGGTATCGTCATGCTTTACCACGTACCCTCTTTAAAAGTCCATGTAACCATGTCGAAATTTGAAATTCATCGAGGGGCTGACAAAATCGGGTCCTTACTGTAGTAGGGCTGTCCTTTGTTTAATTATTGACATACTAGAAGTTGCTTGAAAACACCCCATTTTACGGTAGACATTTCATCATCCACTTTCAATGCATTTCAATGAAAGCTTCGAAGCTTGAAAATGTTCGTTCAAAACGATTTTCCCGGTGACCTTCTCAAATTCCCGTCTTTCTCCCGGTTCGGTGATTCGTTTCGTTTCGGGTGCGCGAACACAATTCCAGTGCTTGTAAATATTGATTGCAACCGCATCCAGTGAGCGGGACATTATGGGACATTTCTCATAAGGCACAGTGTGGAACATGATGAAATATTTGTTCGTCCATCGCATTGTGGAACCGAGCGAGGCAAACTAAGAAGTTCCTAACGCAATCCTAATGGAATTTGATGAGGGTGAAATAGGGAGTGGTACGACGAGCGTTCCGTACCTTACACTGAAGTCCGGAGTTGAGATGCATGCACGTGAGATTGGTATGGAAAGATGCACGCACTGGATTTCACCGGCGTGGCATCATAGCGGTTGTTGTTTTCGAACCGAAACCGAAGCACAACAAGTAAGTAACAACAGTAGTGTGCCACCCCGGGAAATGACAGTGCTGACTAGACTAGACTATGTATGTATATATATCGTCCCCTTGATGCTACAACTAGATAACTCGAAATTCGAAATTTTTGACTTCAATATGTCAAACATTTTTCTTAATTAGATCTGCAAAAATATCCACAGGTCTTAAGCGTGTGATTCAAAATACACAAGTTAAAGATTATTTTTCAATCATAATCTCTGCGATTAACCATCACCTTGTTAAACGGTCATACTTTCAAAGTTGCACATCTCAAAATTTTGATTTTCGAGTTATCTAGTTGTAGCATTAAGGGACGATATATATATTGGCATTTTATGGTGTCTTCCAATCGGAGACGAGAATTTTCTCCCCAAGCCACGCCACCGCCGGACTGCAAAAGCGTGTAGTGCTTGTCCCATTAGATTACCCTTGCTTTTAGTGTGTGTGAACATTTGTCATATCAACTCTTTGATGAGTGTGTTTGGTGGCCCTGAAAAGGGCCGTTTGAAGAGCGAAACTTTGGAATGCGATTTAACCTCCGAAACCGTACAGGGTGCGTCCCTGACGCTTCAGAGCGTAGACAACATCCATAGCGGTAACGGTTTTACGCTTGGCGTGTTCAGTGTAGGTAACGGCATCACGGATGACGTTTTCCAGGAACACCTTCAACACACCACGAGTTTCCTCGTAGATAAGTCCGGAGATACGCTTGACTCCTCCACGACGAGCCAGACGACGGATTGCGGGCTTGGTGATACCCTGGATGTTATCACGCAAAAACCTTGCGATGACGCTTGGCGCCTCCTTTTCCGAGTCCTTTGCCTCCCTTGCCACGGCCGGTCATTTTGGATGAATTTGGTTCTGTGTTCGACGACGGTAGTACTGGAACTGATGGCTGCGCCAAACACTAGCGGCCACTTTTATACCCACTCGAGGGTTGAGTTCTTCTTTCCTCTCTTGCTTGTTCTATTCTTTCCGTGGCTTCCGATTGGTTGCCTGCATCGATATGAGCATATAAAGAGGACTGCCTGGTTTTTTGACCCTCATTCTGTCGCTGCGTTTCAACTGATCCGTTTGGATTGAAAGCAAATTAATCATCATCTAACACAATGGCCCGTACCAAGCAGACTGCTCGTAAGTCTACTGGAGGAAAAGCTCCTCGCAAGCAGCTGGCTACCAAAGCCGCTCGCAAGAGCGCCCCAGCCACCGGAGGTGTCAAGAAGCCTCACCGTTATCGGCCAGGAACCGTTGCTCTGCGTGAAATCCGTCGCTACCAAAAGTCGACTGAGCTGCTGATCCGCAAGCTGCCATTCCAGCGTCTGGTTCGTGAGATCGCCCAGGACTTCAAGACCGATCTGCGCTTCCAGAGCTCGGCTGTCATGGCCCTGCAGGAAGCGAGCGAGGCCTATCTGGTCGGTCTTTTCGAAGATACCAACCTTTGCGCCATCCACGCCAAGCGTGTCACCATTATGCCCAAGGACATCCAGCTGGCTCGCCGTATCCGTGGAGAACGCGCTTAAATTCGGTCTGCATTATAGTTGCCATTCTCAACAAACGGCCCTTTTCAGGGCCACTAGAGCATTCCCTAAAAGAGTTGTGTGAGCAATTTTCCCTTCAGTGTACCTAAAACTGTTTGTTCCCCTGGGGGAACTACTTCCTAAAGCCCCTTGACCACCGAACGATCATACTCTCAACACTGATGAGGGGAGGTACGTCAACCAACCGACAACTCGAGTTGTCCCTTCATGCTTCGCTTTGCACACACTTTTGAATGTGCATCTCCAGCGCGGACTTCATTCTCTGGTACCGGCCGTATGTTTCCCCTTCTTCTTATGCTCTTTTCCGGATTCAGAAGCTTTCCCAGCTCGCCTCCCCTTGTTGCTACAAACTAGACAACTCGAACATCCAACATTGAAAGTTTGACCGTATGATTGAAACGTAATCTTTGGCTTGTTTACTTTGAATCACACCCCTATGATAGTTATAATTGTGGGGTTTGGAAATTGATTGATTCCCTCAATATTAGGAGCTCCTGATATAGCCTTTCCTCGAATAAATAATATAAGTTTTTAAATACTACCTGCTTCATCAACTCTTCTACTGTCAAGCAGTAGATAGTAGAAAATGGGGCAGGAACTGGATGAACAGTTTACCCCTCCTCTCTCTTCAGGAACAGCTCACGCAGGGCTGGCTGTTTCAATGTTTTATGTTTCTGTTTCGGCAAATTGAACTCCAAAAATCGAAAGTTCGAGGTATCCCGAACAGAACATTTAAGAAGCCCAAACGTTTCCCCCGCGGAATCTAGGAATTGATTCAGAAATGGTCATAATATGGCCGATATCTCTTCATCGATCCTCTCTGTGGCTAAATTAGATAAATCTGCAATATTTCAACAACAACTCTCTAGCGGTGGACTGGATATTGTCGTCCTGAAAAGGACGGTTTTTGGTTTGATGCACGCAGTGTAGTAACTTATGCCTTCTTCTCGGTTTTCTTCGGCAGCAAGACAGCCTGAATGTTGGGCAGAACACCACCTTGGGCGATGGTAACACCGGACAGCAGCTTGTTCAATTCTTCGTCGTTGCGGATGGCCAACTGCAGATGACGGGGAATGATTCTGGTCTTCTTGTTGTCACGGGCAGCGTTTCCTGCCAATTCGAGCACTTCAGCGGCCAGATATTCCATAACGGCAGCCAAGTAGACTGGAGCGCCGGCACCGACACGCTCGGCATAGTTGCCCTTCCGGAGCAGACGGTGAATACGACCGACTGGGAACTGCAATCCAGCGCGGTTGGAACGGGACTTTGCCTTTCCTTAACTTTGCCTCCTTTGCCGCGGCCAGACATTTTGTGGTTGAGTTTGAGTGGACTTGAGAAACAAACGTTCACGAAGCGTACGTAAGCGGTACTGATGGTGATTTCACCGGATGAGGGTATCTTTTATACATGCGTAGCCCTGCGCTGCACTCATACTAGGATGGTACGAACGAAATGGATGAAGTAGCAAACGAAGCGAAGGGGCGGAACAGCGCTCACCATTCTACGGGTATAAAAGAGAACCGACTGGTTCGGTCGGGCATCAGTTTCAGTTTTCGTTTGGAATCTAAAACAACGTTAGCAGCACGATGGCACCGAAAACCAGCGGAAAGGCCGCGAAGAAATCCGGCAAGGCCCAGAAGAACATTGTCAAGGGCGATAAGAAGAAGAAGAAGCAGCGCAGGAAGGAAAGCTACGCCATCTACATCTACAAGGTGTTGAAGCAAGTTCACCCCGACACTGGCGTTTCGTCGAAAGCCATGAGCATCATGAACAGCTTCGTCAACGACATCTTTGAGCGTATTGCCGCCGAAGCCTCCCGCCTGGCCCACTACAACAAGCGTTCGACGATCACATCCCGCGAAATCCAAACCGCCGTCCGGCTTCTGCTCCCGGGAGAGTTGGCCAAGCACGCCGTTTCGGAAGGCACCAAGGCCGTCACCAAATACACCAGCTCCAAGTAAATGACGACCGACACTGCGTTCAATCACACCAAACCAAAAGGCCCTTTTCAGGGCCACTATTTCAATCCCGAAAAAGAGTTGATTTTGAAAATCTGACACTAGACTGTTTTATCACACTATTGAACCGACTGAGGTAGTGCCACGGCGGTGACTTCATACGTGACAACACCCCCCTCTCTTATCAGTTTGAATTTATTCAATTCATTTTATTTATTCGATGTTATCAGTTTCAGTATTGATTAATTATAACGATTACAGTTGCAGAGATTTGGATCCCCATTCAGCTGCGTAATAAATAATAGGAATTTAATTGTTAAGCAGTATAGGGAAAAATCTGTTCACAAAAAAACCCTAGATCTAAGTTTTTCCATCAGTTTGAATTTAAAACAAGAAGATCCACTTCGTACGTTCAACATTTCTGCTGATTGCAAAAAAAAAAATGTTGTGCCAGCCATGTTGTACCTTAACCACACTTCATTCACTAGCAGAACGTTTAAAGTTCAATATTTATGCTGATTGCCATGTTGCACCTTAACAACTTCATTTTTGCTATCGGTTGTGCTGCATGTTAGTAGTTTAGACAATTTTGACATCATAGGACTAGCTAGCTAGGCAGGCATGATGACAAGTTTCTTCTCAACGTATTGGAAAGAAGCTCATTATGTTTTCTAGCGTCCCATTACAAACGATCTCGTAAGAGCATCCCAGCAGTTCAGGCTATCATAATAACGTTTATCGAACAACAGTTCGTCCCCTTGATGCTACAACTAGATAACTCGAAATTTGAAATTTTTGACTTCAATATGTCAAAACATTTTTCTTAATTAGATCTGCAAAATATCCACAGGTCTTAAGCGTGTGATTCAAAATACACAAGTTAAAGATTATTTTTCAATCATAATCTCTGCGATTAACCATCACCTTGTTAAACGGTCATACTTTCAAAGTTGCACATCTCAAAATTTTGATTTTCGAGTTATCTAGTTGTAGCATTAAGGGGACGATATATATATTGGCATTTTATGGTGTCTTCCAATCGGAGACGAGAATTTTCTCCCCAAGCCACGCCACCGCCGGACTGCAAAAGCGTGTAGTGCTTGTCCCATTAGATTACCCTTGCTTTTAGTGTGTGTGAACATTTGTCATATCAACTCTTTGATGAGTGTGTTTGGTGGCCCTGAAAAGGGCCGTTTGAAGAGCGAAACTTTGGAATGCGATTTAACCTCCGAAACCGTACAGGGTGCGTCCCTGACGCTTCAGAGCGTAGACAACATCCATAGCGGTAACGGTTTTACGCTTGGCGTGTTCAGTGTAGGTAACGGCATCACGGATGACGTTTTCCAGGAACACCTTCAACACACCACGAGTTTCCTCGTAGATAAGTCCGGAGATACGCTTGACTCCTCCACGACGAGCCAGACGACGGATTGCGGGCTTGGTGATACCCTGGATGTTATCACGCAAAACCTTGCGATGACGCTTGGCGCCTCCTTTTCCGAGTCCTTTGCCTCCCTTGCCACGGCCGGTCATTTTGGATGAATTTGGTTCTGTGTTCGACGACGGTAGTACTGGAACTGATGGCTGCGCCAAACACTAGCGGCCACTTTTATACCCACTCGAGGGTTGAGTTCTTCTTTCCTCTCTTGCTTGTTCTATTCTTCCGTGGCTTCCGATGGTTGCCTGCATCGATATGAGCATATAAAAGAGGACTGCCTGGTTTTTGACCCTCATTCTGTCGCTGCGTTTCAACTGATCCGTTTGGATTGAAAGCAAATTAATCATCATCTAACACAATGGCCCGTACCAAGCAGACTGCTCGTAAGTCTACTGGAGGAAAAGCTCCTCGCAAGCAGCTGGCTACCAAAGCCGCTCGCAAGAGCGCCCCAGCCACCGGAGGTGTCAAGAAGCCTCACCGTTATCGGCCAGGAACCGTTGCTCTGCGTGAAATCCGTCGCTACCAAAAGTCGACTGAGCTGCTGATCCGCAAGCTGCCATTCCAGCGTCTGGTTCGTGAGATCGCCCAGGACTTCAAGACCGATCTGCGCTTCCAGAGCTCGGCTGTCATGGCCCTGCAGGAAGCGAGCGAGGCCTATCTGGTCGGTCTTTTCGAAGATACCAACCTTTGCGCCATCCACGCCAAGCGTGTCACCATTATGCCCAAGGACATCCAGCTGGCTCGCCGTATCCGTGGAGAACGCGCTTAAATTCGGTCTGCATTATAGTTGCCATTCTCAACAAAACGGCCCTTTTCAGGCCACTAGAGCATTCCCTAAAAGAGTTGTGTGAGCAATTTTCCCTTCAGTGTACCTAAAACTGTTTGTTCCCCTGGGGGAACTACTTCCTAAAGCCCCTTGACCACCGAACGATCATACTCTCAACACTGATGAGGGGAGGTACGTCAACCAACCGACAACTCGAGTTGTCCCTTCATGCTTCGCTTTGCACACACTTTTGAATGTGCATCTCCAGCGCGGACTTCATTCTCTGGTACCGGCCGTATGTTCCCCTTCTTCTTATGCTCTTTTCCGGATTCAGAAGCTTTCCCAGCTCGCCTCCCCTTGTTGCTACAAACTAGACAACTCGAACATCCAACATTGAAAGTTTGACCGTATGATTGAAACGTAATCTTTGGCTTGTTTACTTTGAATCACACCCCTATGATAGTTATAATTGTGGGGTTTTGGAAATTGATTGATTCCCTCAATTTTAGATTATCTGTACCGCGGTTGGAGCTGAAAGCTGCCGTTCTTGGAACTCGTCTCCTGGAATCGGTAAAACAGACCAACACTATCCCCATTCCGCAGTTTTTTCTGTGGAGTGATTCCCAAAACGGTGCTGCTTGGATACAATTCGGAACATCGGCGCTACCACAAGTTTGCTGGCAGTTCGCCGTTGGTGAAATATTGCTGTCAACCGACGTAGGATATATTGCGGATGGGTTCCATCTTAAACTAAATCCGGCTGACGAACACTAAATGGAAAAGAATGGGAACCGAATCTAAATCGACAGTCCGTGGTTTCGAGGACCCAATTTCTTGAACGCAAACCGAAAGGTGATTGGCCAGAAACCAAATACAAAGTGCAACAACACAGGAAGAACTGGCGCCCCGTTTCATCTTCACCGAGTTCAATCTTCAGTTTGTAAATCCTGCAAGGTTTAGCAAATGGACTAAATGCCAACGAACGACCGCATATGTTCTTGCGGTATGTTAACAACCTGAAATGCAGGATGGAAGGACGTTCCCCAATCAACGAATACTTAAGCATAAGAGCTAGCAAGGTTAGGAGAAGTTCCTTTTGGAAAACCGCACAAGCTGAAACCTTTTCATGACGAAATACAGTTCTTCAGAAAACCTCAAGGACCACCTTGAAGCTCGCCATTGCGCGTACCAAAACCAGCCATATATACAAGCGATTTGGCCTTTCTGGACGAAGACGATTCTACTATGCGGGGAAGAATTGGTTCGGCGCCTTTTCATTACAGTACGAGGCCAAAAGTTTTCCTGCTATCCTGCCTGATAAGCACCAATAACAGTACTACTAGTGGAATCATTTCACTAGTCAAACGGATCAGTTGAAACGCAGCGACAGAATGAGGGTCAAAAACCAGGCAGTCCTCTTTATATGCTCATATCGATGCAGGCAACCAATCGGAAGCCACGGAAGAATAGAAAAAGCAAGAGAGGAAAGAAGAACTCCAACCCTCGAGTGGGTATAAAGTGGCCGCTTAGTGTTTGGCGCAGCCATGCAGTTGCGTGATAGTTTTCGAGTGAATAAGACGTGCGAATCGGAAGCTAAAAGGAAAAGCGGAAAAGGAGAGAGACCTATTTTCGACGGTGCCACCCGTCAGTGTGTGAAAGAGTGTTCAACCGCGATCGTGTTGCGATCACAGTGAGCGTTGGCATTTGGCGTTGTGTGACAGCAAAAGGAAGAGAAGAAGCGAGCCGGAGTGATTCCGTCGGCGAGCTGCAGTGCAGCAGGGCGTTGCGGGGTGGGAAAAGAAAACAACAAAAACCGTGAAAAGGTTGTGGTGGTCGTTCGAATTGATTTCGCCGACGTTTGGTAGTGCCTAAACGAATAGGATTTTGCGGTGCGTGGAAGGAGAAGAAGAATTCCTCTAGTGCGTGAGTGAAGACAATTGTTGTCTGGAGTTGTGATTGTGGGAGCTCGGCCTGTTGGCCATGGCGGCTGTAATGCCGCTCCCCCTGGGGGGAATTCCGGTACGGGAGAAGATTACCGGAATGGTTGGATCGAACAGTAATCACGGACAATTAGTGGTGATGTCGATGGTGGCGAAAGACGGAGGAAAGTTCCCGGACAATCCGTTCGTTATGGGCGGTCGCTGGAACATGCCCGCCGGTGGAAAATTGGGACGAGACGTACACCGAAAACAGAGGTTCGCGGTACGTGTTGAAAGTGCGAAGTGAAGCGAAGTGCAAAAGTTGCTGCAGATGACGGAGCTGATTGATGGCACCAAGGTGGCGATTCATTGCATCCGACGATGAATTTCGTCAAATGCGTTGTCAGCTGCCCGGAAGCGATCAACATGAGCAAGGAATTGCTTGAAACGGAGTTGAGCAGCAGGGCGTGACGAATGTTCACCGAATCACACGGCAGGATGGAAAGGTAAGAGTAAATACCCTACCCTTATTTTGACCATCAGTGGAACTGTTATCCCGAAGCATATTTGGTTCGGTTCGCTTCGAGTTCCCACCCGTGTGTATTATCCCTCCCCAATCGGTTTGTTACAAGTGTTTCGCGTACGGTCACACAAAATTGCGTTGCAGGGGCAGGAACGGTGTCGAAATTGTTCGAAAAGTCACCCAATCGATCTCGAGGCCCGGCTGTGCATCGCCTCCGCAGTGTTTTTGCATTGTGGCGAAGGGCATCAGTCGAACAGCAAGAAATGTAAGGTGTTCAGAAGGAGGAGGAAATCATCCGGATCAAGGTCAACACCGGCGTGTCGTTCATTGACGCGAAAAAGGAGTACGACCGGGTCCATGGCGAAAAATCGTATGCTGGGGTTTCCGGTGCTCAGAATCGATTGCATCAGGACGAAAAGGATCGGGAAATTCAAGTTTTACGGGCTGAAGTGGAGGCGGATGAAAGGAGTCGACCAGGAATTGGCGAAGCTCCGAAAAATCGTCGAGGAGCTTTCGACGAAGAAGCATAAGCGGAGCAAGAAGGAACGAACGATCCAAGTCATGAAGGTAACCGATTCGGAGATGGAGGCAGAAGAAATCGACAAGAAGGACAAGTTGGCGAAAAGGAAGCAGCAAGGAGGATCCGGAGAAATCTCCCCTCCCTACAAGCGGAATACGAACGGGAACGATTCGGAATTAATGTCGGGTAGCAACTACGAATCGACGGGAGCTATTGGTGGCGAGGTGAGCTTCACCTCTTCCTCAAAGATCAGGTATGGCCAACGAAACACCGCAATCAAGCCGCATGTACAGTCGAAGTAGTTGAACAGCATAGTTTGTTCGCCCCCAAAAGTGTTTGCAGTGCAGTGGAAACATTAACGGCCTTAAAGGGCCGTCAGGGATGAACTTTTGTTATTAGTGCGTGAAAATCCTTCCTGTCCAGCTTATCGCTCTGGCAGAGACTAAAAACACGTGACAACCTCGTTCTTGGGCGCTTCCCTCCGGGAAAATACGCTATCGGTTTAATCGTGTGGATCCGGAAAACAGCACGGTGCGGAGGCGTCGCCTCTTGCAGTGCGTAAGTCTTTACGATCCGTCCTCCCCGGTGGCTATTAGACTCCTTCCATACCAGCAGTAGCAGCAACGATCCTTTATCCAATAGAAGCCACTCTGGTTTCTCTATACATCCCTCCAGATAAAATGACTGTCAAATGGTGGAAGACATCTTAGCGTCGATTGTGCTGGCAAGCAACGTATCCGCTAGTGGTGATGGGAGACCTTAATGCCCACCATGAGGCTTGGGGCTCCAATAAATCAGACCAATAAGGGAAAAAGCAATCCTAGAGTTCGTGGTTGATCACGACCTAGTGATTTTGAATTCCGGACAAGGTACCCGATTAGATCCTGTCAGCGGAAAGTTATCTGCAATCGACCTCACCATTGTATCAACGGAGATTGGGTATAAAACTGAGCTGGACAGTGGATGAAGATAACCGAGGTAGTGATCATTTCCCGATCATATATCCGTTACTGGAGCTGAAGTTGCTAAGCAGACTAAAAGGCGGCAATGGATGTCAACAAGGCGGATTGGAAGGGTTTTGAGAACTCCATCGAGAAGAAAAGTGACCCAGTTTTCCAGCATCGCTGAGTTCACCAAGCTCGTGAAGTCAAGTGCGGAGAAATTCATTCCTCGAACCAGCTCGAATGTTGGGAGAAAATCGGTTCACTGGTGGAACCCGGAAGTGGAAAACAACGTAAAGTACCGGAGGAAAAAGCTACGTAAGGTAAAAAAGCTACCCGACCATCACCCGGAAAAAGCCGAAGCTGTTAAAGAGTTCAAGCTAGCGAGAAACAACTGCAGACGAGTCATCAATAAAGCGAAAAAAGCATCCTGGGACGAGTTTACTAATTCGTTCAACTCCAGACACTCCAGTGAGCCTCATCTGGCGTAACGTGAAAGCGTTGAGCGGGAAGAATCAAGTAACGGCACCAACCCTTCGGCTGAATGACGTGTTTTTGGGAGGACCCCAAAGAAATTGCAAACCAATGGCTGATTATCTTGAGCAGATATACGGACCTGAAGAGATGATTGCGGCCCGAGCCCATGGCAGATACTCCCAAAATTGAAGGTCTGTTCAATAGGGATATCTCCATGGAAGAGCTGTTGTGGGCAATAGACCAGAGTAAAGGGCAATCCGTTGGGCCTGATTCTCTCGGATACCCAATGTTGAAACACCTCCCATATAAGGCCAAAGTCGGTTTCTTGAAGCTTATCAATGAGGTTTGGAAGTCGGGAAAAATTCCACATGAGTGGAAGGAAGGTACAGTTATCCCGTTACCCAAACCTGGTAAGACCCCAAGATCCTCGGCAATCAACGTCCCATCACATTGATGAGCTGTGCTGGGAAGACGGTAGAACGGATTGTCAACCGGCGGCTCGTTGAGGTAATTGAATCAAACCAGCTGTTGGATCCACGACAATATGGGTTTCCGTCAGGGAAGAGGCATCGATATGTATCTAGCGGATCTGGAAGCATGCGTTGACGAGGCTCTAGGAAAAAAGCAGCACATCGACTTAGTTTCTCTGGACATCAGCAAGGCTTACGATCACATCTCCAACAAGGCAATAGTAAAACAGCTGCAGAACTGGGGAATTCACGGAAGGTTGATGGAGTTTGTTCAAGACTACCTCAGAGATAGGTACTTTCGAGTGGCAATTGGAGGGACCTTCTCTGATAGGAAGAAACAAACCAACGGCGTACCACAAGGATCAGTGCTGGCAGTGACTCTCTTCGTGATCGGCATGAACTCTGTATTTGGCAGGGTTTCGGAGAGTAGTCCATCGCGCGTGCTGCGCTTCTTTGTTTATGCTGACGATATTGTCGTAGTCATCTCCGGTCTGAACCAAAAGGCAGTCAGGAAAAAGGTACAAGAAGTCGTTTCATGGATAGGAAACTGGGCCAATGACAGCGGCCTTAAAATTGCTGCTGAAAAATCGAAGCACCTTCACATTTGCAAAAAGTTGAAACACGCAAACCTTCCAGAAGTGAAACTAAATGGAGCCAGCATACCACTGGTTAAAAGTACCAAAGTGCTTGGGGTGACGATCAACAGCAGATTCGACTTCAAGGAACATGCAGTGCAGGTCAAGAAGGAGTGTAAAAGTCGAACATCGTTGCTTCGGATCATTGGACGTCGATCCGGCGGAACAAGGTCAACTTTGCTGTACATCGGAAAGGCCCTAATAATTCCGAAGATATTTCATGGATGGGGCATAGTAAGTCGGAGCAATACGCAAGCAACAAATATCTTGAAACCTGTTTACAACGATATGCTACGTATTGCTTTCCGGTGCGTTCCGGTCTAGCCCAATAGTAGCAATTTGTGCGGAGTCTGGCGAGCTGCCTTTTGAGCACTTGGCATGCCAAGTACTAGTGGCAAAAGCTTCGAAGCTGGAAGAGAAAAAGGCATTTGCAAACCACTCAGACGAGTGGCCAATTTCAACGCGTGCGAAAGGTATGTTTGAAGAAGCGACGGGTGAGGAATTGCCGCCCGTAGCGGAATTCCCCCGACCGCTGAGAAAAAGCTGGGCGTCTGCGGAAACAACGGTTGACTGGTCTATTAAGTCCCAATTCAAAGTAGGAGAAGCCACCAGCAAAGCACAAGCACTATTTATCGATTTAGCGAGAACAAGCTACGTAAACTTTAAGCATGTTTTCACTGATGGATCGGTAGACGAAGAGGAACGAGTCGGGCTGGGCATATACTGCAACGGAGAGGAGCGGTGTGCCCGTCTGCCGACGGGTTGCACGATTTTTTCGGCAGAAGCGAAGGCGTTACAGCTTGCTGTTCAGTCCGTTGAACCTGGAGAGAATGCTGTCATCTTCACGGACTCCGCGAGCTGTGTGGCAGCGATCGAAGCGAACACCACCAAACATCCGTGGATTAGAGCAGTGCAGATTGAAATGGAGAAGAAGAACGCGGTGATTTGCTGGATCCCTGGACACGTAGGAATTGATGGGAATGAGAAAGCGGATGCATTAGCGAATAGTGGAAGAAGAGAAGAAGTGCGGGATCGACAGGTACCGGCCGTCGATCGAAATAGTTGGAGCAAGAAGATTCTGGAGTATGTGTGGGAAGGGGCCTGGCACCGAGAACGATCAGTGAAATTAAGAAGAGTGAAACCATCAACTGCTGCATGGAGGGACCGAAAGACTCGTAGTGAACAAGTGGTGCTAACCCGATTGCGTATCGGGCACACGAAAATAACCCATGGGTGGTTGATGGAAAAAGGGGAGGTGCCGAAGTGTCAGCATTGCGGCACAATAATTACAGTGGAGCATTTGCTCATTGAATGCAGGGCATTCGAAAAAGTGCGTAAGGAGATAGGACTCGAAAACAGTTTGGGGGAAATATTATGTTACGGACAAGAGAGGGAAGGGAAAGTGATCAAGTTTTTGAAAGAGTTGAAGCTTTTCAATCAAATTTAAAAAACTATGGGAAACGTTGAATCAAAAATGTAATGGACAACAATGTAAAAACAATGGAAAAAAGGTGAAAGAAGTAAATAAATCTGTTGATGAAAAAGAACTGTGAAAACAATCAAAAGTGTGAAAAGGGAAAAAACATCAAATGCATGCGAAACTGTCAATCGTCGAAAATACGAATGCGATTCTAACAATAAAACTGTTTTACACTCCGTAGATGACCGAGAGGCGAATGACCGCTTTTGCGGTTAAAGCCTCGTTAAACCAAACAACCAACCAACCTTGGCGCAGCCATCAGTTCCAGTACTACCGTCGTCGAACACAGAACCAAATTCATCCAAAATGACCGGCCGTGGCAAGGGAGGCAAAGGACTCGGAAAAGGAGGCGCCAAGCGTCATCGCAAGGTTTTGCGTGATAACATCCAGGGTATCACCAAGCCCGCAATCCGTCGTCTGGCTCGTCGTGGAGGAGTCAAGCGTATCTCCGGACTTATCTACGAGGAAACTCGTGGTGTGTTGAAGGTGTTCCTGGAAAACGTCATCCGTGATGCCGTTACCTACACTGAACACGCCAAGCGTAAAACCGTTACCGCTATGGATGTTGTCTACGCTCTGAAGCGTCAGGGACGCACCCTGTACGGTTTCGGAGGTTAAATCGCATTCCAAAGTTTCGCTCTTCAAACGGCCCTTTTCAGGGCCACCAAACACACTCATCAAGGAGTTGATACGACAAATGTTCACACACTAAAAGCAAGGGTAATCTAATGGGACAAGCACTACACGCTTTTGCAGTCCGGCGGTGGCGTGGCTTGGGGAGAAAATTCTCGTCTCCGATTGGAAGACACCATAAAATGCCAATATATATATATACATACATAGTCTAGTCTAGTCAGCACTGTCATTTCCCGGGGTGGCACTACTGTTGTTACTTACTTGTTGTACTTCGGTCGGTTCGAAAACAACAACCGCTATGATGCCACGCCGGTGAAATCCAGTGCGTGCATCTTTCCATACCAATCTCACGTGCATGCATCTCAACTCCGGACTTCAGTGTCAGGTACGGAACGCTCGTCGTACCACTCCCTATTACCTATTACCACTCATCAAATTCCATTAGGATTGCGTTAGGAACTTCTTAGTTTGCCTCGCTCGGTTCCACAATGCGATGGACGAACAAATATTTCATCATGTTCCACACTGTACCTTATGAGAAATGGATGCGGTTGCAATCAATATTTACAAGCACTGGAATTGTGTTCGCGCACCCGAAACGAAACGAAGGGAAAACGAATCACCGAACCGGGTGAGAGACGGGAATTTGAATCCACCGACGGGAAAAAACCGGGAATTTGAGAAGGTCACCGGGAAAATCGTTTTGAACGAACATTTCCAAGCTTCGAATCTACAAACCACAACAAGCATTTATGACTTTGAACAAATCAGTTTCATTGAAATGTATTGAAAGTGGATGATGAAATGTCTACCGTAAAATGGGGTGTTTTCAAGCAACTTCTAGTATGTCAATAATTAAACAAAGGACAGCCCTACTACAGTAAGGACCCGATTTTGTCAGCCCCTCGATGAATTTTAGGCTGACCAAATCGGGTCATTTTATTTTGTTCCCGTTTTTTCAAATTTCGACATGGTTACATGGACTTTTAAAGAGGGTACGTGGTAAAACATGACGATACCAATTTTTTGACAAATCTGAAATTGGCTGACAAAATCGGGTCAGTACTGGATTCTCTCGTCGCGTGCCAAACACAATTATGAGGATCCTATGGCAGATTTCTGAGATAATCATGAAAATGTGTGATTTTTGACGTAACTGCAAAACAGGGTTGTAAAGGAATTTGACTTTCGCAAATGAAACCATATTTTGCCAACAACAAAACATAATCTTTTTGATCAATAACTTTGATGCTTTCATTCATTTTCATAAGTTATGCTCAACCTCAATCAGATAATACATCAATATTATCGAACTTGGAACTCCTGCAAACGCAAACCGTTTTCTTTTAACTGCTAAATCTTTCATAGTTATTAATCTGGAAACTGTCAATACTTCGTAAAATTGTCTTGAATTGTTTTTGAGACTTAAATGCAACAGGATCATAACCTATATACCGTTAAGTCACCAGTCACCGTGCGGCCTCCATTCACCGTGCACATATACAAATTCCTACAGAATATTCATACAATTTTCACAAATCATTCTTTGGTCAGCAAAATAAGATAAAACTGATGAAACGAACTAGTTTTTGCCACAAATAATTTTGAAAAACCTAGTTTATGTAGACAAAATCATGTGAATTCTGTTTGATAACGAGATATTGCAACAATCTTAGTAGAAACGCCAAAAAATCACATTTTTTATTTTAACGATAGAGTATGAAATTTTTCAAAATTTCAACAAGTTTTCACTGTGGATATTATTAGTAAGATGTATTTCATCGTATGAGCAATGAGATTTAATGCAAATTAGAATTTTTATTGTGTTTCAGTCGAAACCCAAATGCACGGTGAATGGATCCTTTTCAATATATATGGATCCTATTACCGTGTATAGTGTAAAAGGCATGAAATTATGCGATAATATTAGATTTATTGTTATGTCGTCATTAAACTACTTCATATTTAGAATTTAAGTGAATATGGAATGGTTTGGACAATACAGTCAAACCTCCTATAACGATTTTAATTAAAAAATAATAATTTAGCCAATTTTTAAACTTTGTATAGTTTTTATTGTAAATGAAGATTTGAATACTCTTAAAAATGAATGCGCACACTACTAGCAACATAGTTGCTCCATTAACAACGTTTCTTCAAGATACAAAATCAAATCATGACGAAAACTATACGCACGGTAAATGGTGACACATAGAACGGTACGAGGCGACCTTAACATGACATTTTCAAACATAATTTTTGACTAATTTTTTGTTATGCATCACTAGTTTTAGATTTTTCCCTGAATTATTATATAATTGCCCGCTACGTAGTGGTATTCTAGTACGCTTCAAATTATTTGGAATAGTTTTATATTTTTTTGAAGTGCAAATTTTTCTTAAATGCACGGTGAATGGTAGCTTGACGGTACAGTTAACTCTCCCTAACTCGATATTGAAATTGTCTTGAATTGGTTTTGATACTTGAATGCAACAGGATCATAACCTATATATTTGCATTTGCTTCTTTGAATGATTGTTCTCCTTCGTCTTCGAAAATAGCCCCTATTTGTTTTGCTGGTCTGCTCGATAGGTAGACAGTTTGACAGTTCGATAGGTAGATTTGGTTTCACTCTTCGCGCAACTCGGGTGCCTCTGAGAAAAAAAAAAAAAAAAAAAAAAATCCCATATTTTCAGGGCTAGACATTTTAGTAATATTCAGTAACAAACAAAATAGTCCCCTTAACCTTTACAATGCAGTGTTACTTCACGGAACAAGCCTAAAGTATAATGGAACATATATCGGCATAAATCGAACGAGTTTTGTAACTTGGAAAAAGTAGTAGAAAAGATAATCCCCTAACACCCCGCTAACTTTCAAAAAGAAACTTTTTCCATAAGAAATATTAAAAGGCGAAATCTAGATAACATTTTCAAAAGCTTTTGTCTGCGTTGTGATCTCAATTAAATATACTTATGTTCTGGGTTACTCACATAGTTTTGTTAATATTGTTTCATTGTTTTGTAGTTAAATCTTTTTTGCCAATAAAATTCTTTCAAAAATGGTTTGAATCGTTTTCAATATCTAGACTCCACAATACCTAATATTAATAGATATCCCCGATCACATAATGCAGCTCACAATCCTCCGAACAAAGCAAGCATTTCAGATGACTGATATATCGACTTCCGACGTTTTTGTGACTTTTCAAACTTGATGGAGAAGTTCAATCCCTTAAAACCCCACGAGTCCTTAACACCCCATTTTACGGTACTAACTTCTTAAAAAGGTTTCACTTTTCTCAATAATTAGCAATGTAGTACCAAACAATGTTTGTTTGATTTTTTGAGCTTGGCTCTAACTTTTTGACTCAAGAGTTTGAAAGAAAAGTTTACTAGCCTAAAATAATCTTGCCGAAAGTTTTTGCACTCAAACATATTGGATACAAAAAAAAATCCTAAGTTGTTGAATATTCATACCACAATAAATCCAGATTTCCTTGGGAACAGCATTTTAAGAGTTTCTAATCTCTCATTAGTTAACTAATCGATTACAAATTGAATAGGTAAGGTAGATGCTGCTACATGTGTGGGTTTGTTTTATTTTTTTTAATTCACCCTAGATTTAATTACTTTAGAGAAACATCAATTTAATGAAACACTGATTTATTTTGGCATCTGGAGTTTGGCATCGGCCAAATTATCTGAAACTCGGCAGTAAGACGCACTTGAAGAGCATAATGTTGATAAATAGCAGTCAAGGCCTTCCTTAGTGTAGTGGTAAAGTCGGTGGCTACAAAGCAAACCCATGCTGAAGGTGTCTGGGTTCAACTTCCCAACAAGCCATGTGAGCAAAATGGTCACATAAAAAAATAAAGTGAGAAGCCGGCCAAGAAAAATGAGAAGAAGAAGAGGCATTCGCAAAATCCCATGTGCGAAATAAATCAAAAGAATGAGCACAAAAAATTTTGATAATGAAGACGCGTTCACTCCAACGGAAATGCTCCACGTGTAGTAACAGCGGCGGAAGTAATTTACCGGTTTCAATTTGAGTGTCAGGAGCTCAGGGCCAAATTTTCGAGCCGCAAATTTTTCTCGGTGCACGCAAGCAAATGGCGGCGGTGCTCACTCTCTTTCTCTCGTACCCAAACTGCGATGGGGGGATGTGAGGCGTTCGATTCGCCAATCACGCTTAAAATCAGTTACACTGTATTGATTTGCTCTCATCTTTGGAATAGTGGAACAGCATTGGATTACGAAAATCAAACATACTGAGCAAGGTCGACCCATTGGCCCCGAAAGATTGAGATTTTCAGAAGCCAATCCCTGGGCTTAGTATTTTACTGCCAATTAACTTAATTTGCAACATCCACAAGAGTAATTTGATTATTCCGCAAGGAAAATAGTGGCAGTTCGCTCATACTGGATCAGCTGTCAAGATTACTTTGGTTATTAGCAGCAAACTGTACTTGACCGCTCTACTTGGGATGTCGATACTCAGCCTGCCCAGTAGGTCCGGTACGTACGGACCTGTGAACTAGACTATCGAAATGCATACATTTTGCATTTTGACATACGAACGCTTTATGTTTCGTTTTAGCATCAACTCACATCCAGGCGTCGGTAGGCGCGTGGTGTACGCACAGACCTAACGATCGCAAGGTCCTTGGTTCGATTCCAGGTTGCTGCGAGAAACATTTTTTGTTGCCAATGTTTGGTTTCATAAGGCAAAGCTATGAATTTCAACCCGATTTATTGTGGCGAATTTTCATAAGTGCATCCAATGTATTTCGATAGTCCATTTGCCTGAGTGTATTAAAAACGCACGGGCCTATCGATCGCAAGGTCCTTGGTTCGATTCCAGGTTGCCGCGAAAACATGTTTTGGTTTCACAAGGCAACGCTACGAATCTCAACCCGATTTAAATAAGGCTCCCCCAAAACTACGCGACTTTTTACGGCGACAGCGACACGATTTCGTTGTTGTGTCGCTGCAAGCACTCTTCTATGGAACCATCTTGACTGACACGACGCGAATCGCTGCGAAATCGCGACGTTTTTTTGTCGCTGTCGCCGTAAAAAGTCGCTTAGATCTGGGGGAGCCTTTAAGTCGATAGACTTCTTCAAATCCTTGAATCATTCGAGTGTATCAAAAGCTGTTCCTCTAGTGGAGGTTTGCTTTGGGTACGGATGCACCGCTACAGTGAGTGCCAGCCAGTGCTCGCCTACCTGTCCGGGCTTTACAGTTGCTGGCAGAGAAAGGGGTGCATGATTGGCCAATTTTATTGATTTGCGAAAGGGTTCGGGAAGAATTCGCCATTCAGTGGCAAAGTGCACGTAACTTTTCGGGGGGATTTATTTCCCTCTGGAAATAAATGGAAATGGAATATCATTGACTGTGCAACTCTTTGTTCTAAACTTGGATGGTAGTCCTGAAAAGGACTGATTGGATGTTAGATACTGTTTTACAACAGTACGGTTGCTGTCCCAAATTTACTTCTTGGCAGCGGTCTTCTTCGCGGCAGCTTTCTTGGCTGGGGCAGCCTTCTTCGGTTTTGGGGTCTTGGGCTTCTTGGCGGCGGTCTTGGAAGGTTTGGTGGCCTTCTGCTTCGGAGCAGCAGCCTTCTTCACACCACCGGCCTTTTTGGCAGCCTTGGCACCAGCAGCTTTGGCTTTCTTGGCTGCAGCCGGCTTCTTGGCTTTCTTCTCGCCGGCTGGCTTCTTGGCCTTCTTCTCCCCAGCTGGTTTCTTGGTGGCCTTCTTCTTCTCTCCGGTAGCCTTCTTGGCCTTCTTCTCGCCGGCCTTCTTCGGTTTCTTCTCACTGGCGGCCTTCTTAGCTTCAGCCTTCAGCTTGAACGAACCGGAAGCGCCGGTGCCCTTGGTTTGGACGAACTTGCCCTTCTCGACGCCATTCTTCAAGGCCTTCTTGAGGAATGGGGCAAGCTTGGCGACATCGCATTTGTAGTTGGCGGCGATGTACTTCTTGATGGCCTGCAGGGACGATCCGTTGCGTTCCTTCAAGGTTTTGATGGCAGCAACAACCATGTCGTTGACTGGGGGGTGGGTCGACGGCTTCTTCGGCTTGCCCTGTCCCTTGGGGGCCCTTGGCTTCTTGGTCTTGGCTGGCGAGGCAGCCGGGGCTGCGGCAGCGGCTTCAGTGGCAACTTCAGACATCTCGATAGGTAGCTAGAGTAACACTCACACGATGGCGATAGTAAACGAATGAATGACGGAAATTCTGGCAACAGTGCGGTGTTCGATTTCGTCGTCTGTGTTAGGGATGCAGACATGGTCGTCCACTGGATGACTGTTCGCGAAATATTGTACATATTTTTGGTAACACCTTTTTAAAACGCATTTTTCCGGTAATCGCACTAAGTATTTGCCTGTCTAGTATGTCCGTTTGGTGAGTGCATGAGTCTCGCTAGCAGCCCGTCATCGCCACATCGGGCCGGTTTCGCGAGAAGCACCGCTGAGACATGTCTTTACAGCACCCGTGCGCCATATGGTGTGGCTTTGCTCGATAAAACAATCAATAGTAACTATTGAAACAATACCACCCTGCACGGCGGTGGTGAATTTGGCAACATGAATGGTTGCTCTTTGCGGTGACATGCGGGTATAGCCAGTATGCCGGTGTCTAATGGCCCCTAATGAGCCTCAAACAAAGTCATTCCCAGTGCCGACGAGCGATGTTACGCGTTTGGTTTTAGTAAACTTTGAACAATGTTAATTTGATGTTTTTCATCAAACATACCGAAAACTTGGGCTCGACTATGACGTCAGTCACACAAGTTTGTGCCATTTTGTCCGGAAAACAATGTCACCAAACACTAATCACCTTCCACCTGTGCACTGTTGGTTGGTCGAATGTGTGCAAATTGCTGGCATTGCCTCAGCCATCGGCGGCAACTGCATTGGAAAAGGACAGTGCACGTGCTACTATGGATCTAGCTTATCTGAGAATGTTTTACTTCAAGAAGCAAGCAAGCAAAGCAAGCACCCTCCCTGCGGTGGAATCTGCAAATGAGCTAGTGCGAAATCTGCCCGAATAGGCATCGGTTTTGCTAGCTGCAGTTGCATCGAATGAACATTCCATACAATCTCTTCTGGCGGCAGTAGTACCGGACATGTCGCGCTGAATTCGCGACAAATTGTTCTCGGAAGTCCCTAACATGCCCCACGGCACGTGTTCCCGGTGTAGAAACTGCACCCTACACTCCCCCCGATCGAGATATATTTTTGTGTACAGTGCCCTCAGGGGCTGTTCAACGTGTCTGTCCGTGCTAGTACTGAGCAACACCCGAGCCAGGAAGCCGAATGGCAACCACACAACGTGTCATGTCACCATCATTCGCAAACTTCATAACGCCAACAATGACCATTTGCAACGCGCCCACCACCCATTGTGTATAAGAATGTTTTCCCAATTTCGTTTGACCCGTTACATCTCGAAGACACACCACCCACCCATGAACTATGTGAATGGGCCCCATCAATGGGAACTGATTGATGGCATTATCGAGATTATCCGATCGATACCATTTGCATCAACTGTTGTTCGATAAACGTTATTATGATAGCCTGAACTGCTGGGATGCTCTTACGAGATCGTTTGTAATGGGACGCTAGAAAACATAATGAGCTTCTTTCCAATACGTTGAGAAGAAGAACGAACGAACCACGAAACTTGTCATCATGCCTGCCTAGCTAGCTAGTCCTATGATGTCAAAATTGTCTAAACTACTAACATGCAGCACAACCGATAGCAAAAATGAAGTTGTTAAGGTGCAACATGGCAATCAGCATAAATATTGAACTTTAAACGTTCTGCTAGTGAATGAAGTGTGGTTAAGGTACAACATTTTTTTGCAATCAGCAGAAATGTTGAACGTACGAAGTGGATCTTCTTGTTTTAAATTCAAACGGATGGAAAAACTTAGATCTAGGGTTTTTTTGTGAACAGATTTTTCCCTATACTGCTTAACAATTAAGTTCCTATTATTTATTACGCAGCTGAATGGGGATCCAAATCTCTGCAACTGTAATCGTTATAATTAATCAATACTGAAACTGATAACATCGAATAAATAAAATGAATTGAATAAATTCAAACTGATAAGAGAGGGGGGTGTTGTCACGTATGAAGTCACCGCCGTGACACTACCTCAGTCGGTTCAATAGTGTGATAAAACAGTCTAGTGTCAGATTTTCAAAATCAACTCTTTTTCGGGATTGAAATAGTGGCCCTGAAAAGGGCCTTTTGGTTTGGTGTGATTGAACGCAGTGTCGGTCGTCATTTACTTGGAGCTGGTGTACTTGGTGACGGCCTTGGTGCCTTCCGAAACGGCGTGCTTGGCCAACTCTCCCGGGAGCAGAAGCCGGACGGCGGTTTGGATTTCGCGGGATGTGATCGTCGAACGCTTGTTGTAGTGGGCCAGGCGGGAGGCTTCGGCGGCAATACGCTCAAAGATGTCGTTGACGAAGCTGTTCATGATGCTCATGGCTTTCGACGAAACGCCAGTGTCGGGGTGAACTTGCTTCAACACCTTGTAGATGTAGATGGCGTAGCTTTCCTTCCTGCGCTGCTTCTTCTTCTTCTTATCGCCCTTGACAATGTTCTTCTGGGCCTTGCCGGATTTCTTCGCGGCCTTTCCGCTGGTTTTCGGTGCCATCGTGCTGCTAACGTTGTTTTAGATTCCAAACGAAAACTGAAACTGATGCCCGACCGATTCATTTCATTAAATTCATGTTTATTTGCAATTTTTGGTTTACAAGGTAATTGGTTTACATGTCAAGAGGTTGACCGATAGGTCCTTCAGCTTTGGTCTTAAAGTTGGATTTTGATAGATGTTTTTGTTATTTTTGCGGTTTTACCCTAGTTGTTATATTGGCCGTATGGGCTCTGGTGGTTTTTAAAAGAAAATTTGTTATCCTAGCTACTATTTACAAGACTACAATAAAATAAAATTTGATAACCTAGGGGGGAACGAGGTCCCGGATGACCTGCTGGTCCGATTGGTGGCAACGAGCCCTAAATCTACCGATCGAGTCACCAAAGCGCTCCTCTAATGTTTTGATCTCGGCCAGACGGTGAACCTCGGTTGTCCTCGTTCTCGGAGGGCTGTTGAGGATCATCCGGAGGAACTTATTCTGGGTCCTCTGGAGCCTCAGATGGTGGGTTTTTGCGCAACTCTCCCAGATTGGAACGCCATATTCAATTACTGGAAGAATGACCTGTTTGTAAACAGCAAGCTTATTCTTCAGAGACAGAGTTGACTTCCGGTTGATCAGGGGGTACAATGCTTTGAGCAAGATGTTGCTTTTGGTGACCGTTTTGTCAACCTGCTGTCTGAAGAGAAGCTTGCTGTCTAACGTTAGCCCAAGGTAGTCGGCTGCATCAGACCATTCCACCGTTGATCCACCGAGGGTGATTTTACAATCCTCAGCCGGAACAAGTCTGGGGGATTTGGAATAGGGGAAGAGGATGACCTGGGTCTTCGCTGCGTTGATACAGATCTTCCAGCTGTTCAAATAATCTGACAAGACGTTCAGGCCTCTCTGGAGTCGAGATGTTAGTGCTCTCGTGAATCTGCCGCTGTAGACGACTGATGTGTCGTCAGCGAACAGTGACAGTGAGCCGCCTTCAGGGAGCTGAGGCATGTCCGAGGTGAACAGGTTGTATAGTAGGGGACCTAAAATACTGCCCTGTGGAACACCTGCGGGGATGTTGTGGGGGTCTGAGTTGACTCCATTGAGGGAAACCCTGAACGTCCTGTTAAACAGATAGTTTTTGATGATTTTCACCAAATAGGTGGGAAGATTGTATCGGTGCAGCTTGTACACCAGGCCGTCGTGCCAGACGTTGTCGAATGCTTTTTCAACATCGAGCAACGCCATGGCGGAGGATTTGGCAAGGGACTTGTTCCGCCTGAGGATGTTGGTTACTCGAGTCAGTTGGTGCACGGTTGAACGACCGCGTCGAAAGCCAAACTGTTCCTCGAGCAAGATGTTGTTTTGATCGGCTGCCGAAAGCAGCCGTCTGTTGATCGCTTTTTCAAAAAGCTTTGATAACCCTGAGAGAAGGCTGATGGGTCGATAGCTTTTGGGGGAGGAAGGATCCTTCCCAGGTTTCTTAATGGGGATGACTTTTGCTGACTTCCACGACGAGGGGAAGTAGCTAAGTCGGAGGCACTGATTGAAAATCAGTGCCAGATGTTGGTAGAACTGGAGACTCAATTGCTTGAGCTCCAAGTTCAGGATGTTGTCGAAACCTGGGGCCTTCATGTTTTTGGATGTTTTGAGATAGGCCAGCAACTCGTCGGCAGTGATCTCCAACTCCTCCGAGAAGTCGTTGGGAGATTGGTGTAGGTTAGCTGCGTGTTCGGAAACAGCAGCTTCGTGTGGGCTAGGAATGTCTAGCCCTAGATTGTGGGAGCTGACGAAATGCCGACCTATCTCAGCAGCCTTCTCCGCAGGGGTTATCAAGCGATCCTTAGAGTCGGTGTTGTCTAATGGGATCAACGGTGGAATAGGTCTGGGTTTGGATTTTAAAAGTTTGGTCATCTTCCAGAATGGCCTAGCACAATCTGGGAGAGAGCGGATCTTGTTGGAAAAATCATCGTTCCTGAGGTCCACCATTCTGGCCTTGATTATTTTGGATATGCGATTGACTTCGCTTTTCAACGCAGGCAGACCAGAGCGTTGGTACTGCCTGCGTTTGGTGTTCCTTAAACGAATGAGATCTTTGGTAACACGATCGATAAAAAGGGGGTTGCTCACCTGACCAGATGCTGGTACATGCTGTTCTCGGGCCACGGAGATGGCCTCTTCGACGCTCTGCAGGTGCCGGTCGATGTCTTCAGCGGACGCCAGGGGAGCCTCGTACTGGATGTTAGCGTCGACACACCGCTGGAATTGGCCCCAGTCGACACGATGGTAGTTGCGCCGGGTGACCCGATGCCGGTTGACCAGGGAACCAACTTCTGCCACCACCGGGTAGTGGTCCGAGCTCAGGTCCTGGTGAACGACCGGTTGGGAGATGTTGTCGGCCATGTTGGTCAGGAAGACATCAATGGTCGCATGGGCCCCGGACCGGCTCAGGCGGGTGGGTGAATCCGGGCTCAGGATGGTGTAGTGGCCTTCCTCCAGGTCCTGTTGTAGGATGAGGCCGTTCCTATTTCGCCGGGGGTTTCCCCAGGTCTCGTGCCTTGCGTTCAGATCGCCAGCCAGGATGAACTGCCCCTGCCGCCGTGTCAGTTTGACGAGGTCTTGCTTTAAGGCCGCCGATGTTCCGTCGTTGATGTTGGTTTGCTTCGGGCAGTACGCCGCGATGATCGTGATTGGGCCGATGGAGGTTTCCACCCGAACACCTACGGCCTCGATGATTTGGAGTTGAAAGCTCGGCAGCAGGGTGCAGTTGACGTTCCTCCGCAGAGCAACCGCAACGCCTCCACCTTCGGATCCGCACCGGTCAAGCCGCACGAGCCGGAAGTCGGGGATGAAGATGTTAACTTCCGGCTTGAGGTGCGTCTCCGTTATCACGGCTATGTCGATGCCTTCCTGGTCCAGGAAGGCGGACAACTCTCGATTTTTGCTCCGGAGGGAGCAAGCGTTCCAGTTGAGGATCTTGGTGGTGGCCTCACGGGCCATATTTGGATAAGAACGCAAATACCACCGAGTTGGCGGCGTCGATCTGTTCCGACTTGGAACGGCAGGCTCGTAGCCGTTGGAAAAGGTTCCTTGTGTATTCCAACATTTGCTCCGGCGTGTACAGGGAGCCGTCGTCGTCGGAGGGAGGAGGAGTGCCGGAAGCACTGGGTCCAGGATTCCCCCATCCAGGAGGGGGCGCATTCCGGACCGATGGAGCAGCGGCGGCGGCCGCGAGGCGTTGCTGAACGGAGGGGGCCGACTGGCGGGATGCCTGCCGGTGGGTTGGTTGAAGCGGTGGCAGATTGGGCACTTGGTAGCGGGGCGTCGGGAAGTGCTCCTCAGTCAGCGGTGGGGGTGGTTGGCGCTGGCGTTGCCGTCCCAGCTTCTTGGCGGACGCTTGCTGGCGGATTGCCAGAAACTCCGCACGTTTGGGGCAGTTGCGGCTGCTGCCCTCGTGGTTTGCACCGCAGTTGGCGCACTTCGATTCGGTGCCCTCCATCGGCTGGCAGGTCGAAGTGGCGTGCGCACCGGCACATTTGCCACAGCGGGGCTTCATATGGCAATTCCTGGTCCCGTGGCCGAACGCGAGGCAGTTGCCACACTGCGTCACGTCTCGTTTTTTCGGGCGGTAGCGCTCCCATTCCACCACGATGTGGAAGAGCGCTCTCACTCTTGTCAGGCCCGCCATGGTGGTAGACCCCTTCTCCAAATGGGCCAGGTAGAGCTGGTCCCGGTGTCGTCCTCCTTGTGCTCGCCGGATGGGGAACACATTCGTCGGCTTGAGTCCAGCCGCCTTCATTTCATCGATGATGGCCTCCGGGGTGAACTCCGGCAGCCCTCGGACGAGTACTTTGAACGGCTTGCTACCGGGGGCATCGTGGGTGTAGAATTCCACCCCTTTTGCCTTCAGCAGCTTGCCGGCCTTGTCGTAATCGGCGCCGGAGGCGCACATGATCTTAGTGCCGGTATGGCACAGCTTGAACAGTGGCCGGATGTTGTTGGCCGCTAGCTCGGATCGCAGCGCCGAGAGGTCCTTCGACGCCGTGAAGAGGGGGGGAACCTTCGCGCCCGGGGGGGCTTGGTCCACAGGCAGGGAGGCAAACTTGTTATTTGCCAGCAACCTGCTGTATGCCGCCGGGTTGGCATCTTCATTCCTGGCTCGTTTTGGCGCGCTGGTCTGCCCGCTGTCGGCCAGCGGGGCGGGGGTCGAGGCGGAGTCCGCCTTTTGCTTCCGATTGCGACCCATCGCTATGGGCCGCGGTTGCTCTGCTTCGACTAGCAGAGATGCTTTCTGGCTAGCCACCCCTAGGAGGTAGGTTAGCGCCGGAGAGCAGTCGCGGGAGCGGGAAATCGCGAAAAAAGAGTGCACTTCGCACACGCACGGAAGAGAATTCGAACTTGTCTCGCAACTCAAAAAGACACGCAACCGTTCACAACGGCAGTTCGATTCGGAATGCCCGACCGAACCAGTCGGTTCTCTTTTATACCCGTAGAATGGTGAGCGCTGTTCCGCCCCTTCGCTTCGTTTGCTACTTCATCCATTTCGTTCGCACCATCCTAGTATGAGTGCAGCGCAGGGCTACGCATGTATAAAAGATACCCTCATCCGGTGAAATCACCATCAGTACCGCTTACGTACGCTTCGTGAACGTTTGTTTCTCAAGTCCACTCAAACTCAACCACAAAATGTCTGGCCGCGGCAAAGGAGGCAAAGTTAAGGGAAAGGCAAAGTCCCGTTCCAACCGCGCTGGATTGCAGTTCCCAGTCGGTCGTATTCACCGTCTGCTCCGGAAGGGCAACTATGCCGAGCGTGTCGGTGCCGGCGCTCCAGTCTACTTGGCTGCCGTTATGGAATATCTGGCCGCTGAAGTGCTCGAATTGGCAGGAAACGCTGCCCGTGACAACAAGAAGACCAGAATCATTCCCCGTCATCTGCAGTTGGCCATCCGCAACGACGAAGAATTGAACAAGCTGCTGTCCGGTGTTACCATCGCCCAAGGTGGTGTTCTGCCCAACATTCAGGCTGTCTTGCTGCCGAAGAAAACCGAAAAGAAGGCATAAGTTACACTGCGTGCATCAAACCAAAAACCGTCCTTTTCAGGACGACAATATCCAGTCCACCGCTAGAGAGTTGTTGTTGAAATATTGCAGATTTATCTAATTTAGCCACAGAGAGGATCGATGAAGAGATATCGGCCATATTATGACCATTTCTGAATCAATTCCTAGATTCCGCGGGGGGAAACGTTTGGGCTTCTTAAATGTTCTGTTCGGGATACCTCGAACTTTCGATTTTTGGAGTTCAATTTGCCGAAACAGAAACATAAAACATTGAAACAGCCAGCCCTGCGTGAGCTGTTCCTGAAGAGAGAGGAGGGTAAACTGTTCATCCAGTTCCTGCCCCATTTTCTACTATCTACTGCTTGACAATAGAAGAGTTGATGAAGCAGGTAGTATTTAAAAAAACTTATATTATTTATTCGAGGAAAGGCTATATCAGGAGCTCCTAATATTAAAGGAATCAATCAATTTCCAAACCCCACAATTATCAATTATAACTATCATAGGGGTGTGTTTCAAAGTAAACAAGCCAAAGATTACGTTTCAATCATACGGTCAAACTTTCAATGTTGGATGTTCGAGTTGTCTAGTTTGTAGCAACAAGGGGAGGCGAGCTGGGAAAGCTTCTGCATCCGGAAAAGAGCATAAGAAGAAGGGGAAACATACGGCCGGTACCAGAGAATGAAGTCCGCGCTGGAGATGCACATTCAAAAGTGTGTGCAAAGCGAAGCATGAAGGGACAACTCGAGTTGTCGGTTGGTTGACGTACCTCCCTCATCAGTGTTGAGAGTATGATCGTTCGGTGGTAGGAGGAAGGTCAAGGGGCTTTAGGAAGTAATCGTTCCCCCAGGGGAACAAACAGTTTTAGGTACACTGAAGGGAAAATTGCTCACACAACTCTTTTAGGGAATGCTCTAGTGGCCCTGAAAAGGGCCGTTTTGTTGAGAATGGCAACTATAATGCAGACCGAATTTAAGCGCGTTCTCCACGGATACGGCGAGCCAGCTGGATGTCCTTGGGCATAATGGTGACACGCTTGGCGTGGATGGCGCAAAGGTTGGTATCTTCGAAAAGACCGACCAGATAGGCCTCGCTCGCTTCCTGCAGGGCCATGACAGCCGAGCTCTGGAAGCGCAGATCGGTCTTGAAGTCCTGGGCGATCTCACGAACCAGACGCTGGAATGGCAGCTTGCGGATCAGCAGCTCAGTCGACTTTTGGTAGCGACGGATTTCACGCAGAGCAACGGTTCCTGGCCGATAACGGTGAGGCTTCTTGACACCTCCGGTGGCTGGGGCGCTCTTGCGAGCGGCTTTGGTAGCCAGCTGCTTGCGAGGAGCTTTTCCTCCAGTAGACTTACGAGCAGTCTGCTTGGTACGGGCCATTGTGTTAGATGATGATTAATTTGCTTTCAATCCAAACGGATCAGTTGAAACGCAGCGACAGAATGAGGGTCAAAAAACCAGGCAGTCCTCTTTTATATGCTCATATCGATGCAGGCAACCAATCGGAAGCCACGGAAGAATAGAAAAAGCAAGAGAGGAAAGAAGAACTCAACCCTCGAGTGGGTATAAAAGTGGCCGCTAGTGTTTGGCGCAGCCATCATCATCAGTTGCGTGATAGTTTTCGAGTGAATAAGACGTGCGAATCGGAAGCTAAAAGGAAAAGCGAAAAGGAGAGAGACCTATTTTCGACGGTGCCACCCGTCAGTGTGTGAAAGAGTGTTCAACCGCGATCGTGTTGCGATCACAGTGAGCGTTGGCATTTGCGTTGTGTGACAGCAAAAGGAAGAGAAGAAGCGAGCCGGAGTGATTCCGTCGGCGAGCTGCAGTGCAGCAGGGCGTTGCGGGGTGGGAAAAGAAAACAACAAAAACCGTGAAAAGTTGTGGTGGTCGTTCGAATTGATTTCGCCGACGTTTGGTAGTGCCTAAACGAATAGGATTTTGCGGTGCGTGGAAGGAGAAGAAGAATTCCTCTAGTGCGTGAGTGAAGACAATTGATTGTCTGGAGTTGTGATTGTGGGAGCTCGGCCTGTTGGCCATGGCGGCTGTAAATGCCGCTCCCCCTGGGGGGAATTCCGGTAACGGGAGAAGATTACCGGAATGGTTGGATCCGAACAGTAATCACGGACAATTAGTGGTGATGTCGATGGTGGCGAAAGACGGAGGAAAGTTCCCGGACAATCCGTTCGTTATCGGGCGGTCGCTGGAACATGCCGCCGGTGGAAAATTGGACGAGACGTACACCGAAAACAGAGGTTCGCGGTACGTGTTGAAAGTGCGAAGTGAAGCGAAAGTGCAAAAGTTGCTGCAGATGACGGAGCTGATTGATGGCACCAAGGTGGCGATTCAATTGCATCCGACGATGAATTTCGTCAAATGCGTTGTCAGCTGCCCGGAAGCGATCAACATGAGCAAGGAATTGCTTGAAACGGAGTTGAGCAGCCAGGGCGTGACGAATGTCCACCGAATCACACGGCAGGATGGAAAGGTAAGAGTAAATACCCCTACCCTTATTTTGACCATCAGTGGAACTGTTATCCCGAAGCATATTTGGTTCGGTTCGCTTCGAGTTCCCACCCGTGTGTATTATCCCTCCCCAATGGTTTGTTACAAGTGTTTCGCGTACGGTCACACAAAATTGCGTTGCCAGGGGCAGGAACGGTGTCGAAATTGTTCGAAAAGTCACCCAATCGATCTCGAGGCCGGCTGTGCATCGCCTCCGCAGTGTTTGCATTGTGGCGAAGGGCATCAGTCGAACAGCAAGAAATGTAAGGTGTTCCAGAAGGAGGAGGAAATCATCCGGATCAAGGTCAACACCGGCGTGTCGTTCATTGACGCGAAAAAGGAGTACGACCGGGTCCATGGCGAAAAATCGTATGCTGGGGTTTCCGGTGCTCAGAATCGATTGCATCAGGACGAAAAGGATCGGGAAATTCAAGTTTTACGGGCTGAAGTGGAGCGGATGAAAGGAGTCGACCAGGAATTGGCGAAGCTCCGAAAAATCGTCGAGGAGCTTTCGACGAAGAAGCATAAGCGGAGCAAGAAGGAACGAACGATCCAAGTCATGAAGGTAACCGATTCGGAGATGGAGGCAGAAGAAATCGACAAGAAGGACAAGTTGGCGAAAAGGAAGCAGCAAGGAGGATCCGGAGAAATCTCCCCTCCCTACAAGCGGAATACGAACGGGAACGATTCGGAATTAATGTCGGGTAGCAACTACGAATCGACGGGAGCTATTGGTGGCGAGGTGAGTTCACCTCTTCCTCAAAGATCCAGGTATGGCCCAACGAAACCGCAATCAAGCCGCATGTAACAGTCGAAGTAGTGAACAGCATAGTTGTAGCCCCCCAAAAGTGTTTGCAGTGCAGTGGAACATTAACGGCCTTAAAGGCCGTCAGGATGAACTTTTGTTATTAGTGCGTGAAAATCCTCCTGTAGCTATCGCTCTGCAGGAGACTAAAAACAGTGACAACTCGTTTCTTGGGCGCTTCCTCCGGGAAGAATACGTATGGTTTAATCGTGTGGATCCGGAAAACAGCACGGTGCGGGGCGTCGCTCTTGCAGTGCGTAAGTCTTTCGATCCGTCTCCCGTGGTATTAGACTCTTCCATACCAGCAGTAGCAGCAACGATCCTTTATCCAATAGAAGCCACTCTGGTTTCTCTATACATCCCTCCAGATAAAATGACTGTCCAAATGGTGGAAGACATCTTAGCGTCGATTGTGCTGGCAAGCAAGTATCCGCTAGTGGTGATGGGAGACCTTAATGCCCACCATGAGGCTTGGGGCTCCAATAAATCAGACAATAAGGGAAAAGCAATCCTAGAGTTCGTGGTTGATCACGACCTAGTGATTTTGAATTCCGGACAAGGTACCCGATTAGATCCTGTCAGCGGAAAGTTATCTGCAATCGACCTCACCATTGTATCAACGGAGATTGGGTATAAACTGAGCTGGACAGTGGATGAAGATAACCGAGGTAGTGATCATTTCCCGATCATAATATCCGTTACTGGAGCTGAAGTTGCTAAGCAGACTAAAAGGCGGCAATGGATGTACAACAAGGCGGATTGGAAGGGTTTTGAGAACTCCATCGAGAAGAAAAGTGACCAGTTTTCCAGCATCGCTGAGTTCACCAAGCTCGTGAAGTCAAGTGCGGAGAAATTCATTCCTCGAACCAGCTCGAATGTTGGGAGAAAATCGGTTCACTGGTGGAACCCGGAAGTGGAAAACAACGTAAAGTACCGGAGGAAAAAGCTACGTAAGGTAAAAAAGCTACCCGACCATCACCCGGAAAAAGCCGAAGCTGTTAAAGAGTTCAAGCTAGCGAGAAACAACTGCAGACGAGTCATCAATAAAGCGAAAAAAGCATCCTGGGACGAGTTTACTAATTCGTTCAATCCAGACACTCCAGTGAGCCTCATCTGGCGTAACGTGAAAGCGTTGAGCGGGAAGAATCAAGTAACGGCACCAACCCTTCGGCTGAATGACGTGTTTTTGGAGGACCCCAAAGAAATTGCAAACACAATGGCTGATTATCTTGAGCAGATATACGGACCTGAAGAGATGATTGCGGCCGAGCCCATGGCAGATACTCCCAAAATTGAAGGTCTGTTCAATAGGGATATCTCCATGGAAGAGCTGTTGTGGGCAATAGACCAGAGTAAAGGGCAATCCGTTGGGCCTGATTCTCTCGGATACCCAATGTTGAAACACCTCCCATATAAGGCCAAAGTCGGTTTCTTGAAGCTTATCAATGAGGTTTGGAAGTCGGGAAAAATTCCACATGAGTGGAAGGAAGGTACAGTTATCCCGTTACCCAAACCTGGTAAAGACCCCAAGATCCTCGGCAATCAACGTCCCATCACATTGATGAGCTGTGCTGGGAAGACGGTAGAACGGATTGTCAACCGGCGGCTCGTTGAGGTAATTGAATCAAACCAGCTGTTGGATCCACGACAATATGGGTTCCGTCAGGGAAGAGGCATCGATATGTATCTAGCGGATCTGGAAGCATGCGTTGACGAGGCTCTAGGAAAAAAGCAGCACATCGACTTAGTTTCTCTGGACATCAGCAAGGCTTACGATCACATCTCCAACAAGGCAATAGTAAAACAGCTGCAGAACTGGGGAATTCACGGAAGGTTGATGGAGTTTGTTCAAGACTACCTCAGAGATAGGTACTTTCGAGTGGCAATTGGAGGGACCTTCTCTGATAGGAAGAAACAAACCAACGGCGTACCACAAGGATCAGTGCTGGCAGTGACTCTCTTCGTGATCGGCATGAACTCTGTATTTGGCAGGGTTTCGGAGAGTAGTCCATCGCGCGTGCTGCGCTTCTTTGTTTATGCTGACGATATTGTCGTAGTCATCTCCGGTCTGAACCAAAAGGCAGTCAGGAAAAAGGTACAAGAAGTCGTTTCATGGATAGGAAACTGGGCCAATGACAGCGGCCTTAAAATTGCTGCTGAAAAATCGAAGCACCTTCACATTTGCAAAAAGTTGAAACACGCAAACCTTCCAGAAGTGAAACTAAATGGAGCCAGCATACCACTGGTTAAAAGTACCAAAGTGCTTGGGGTGACGATCAACAGCAGATTCGACTTCAAGGAACATGCAGTGCAGGTCAAGAAGGAGTGTAAAAGTCGAACATCGTTGCTTCGGATCATTGGACGTCGATCCGGCGGAACAAGGTCAACTTTGCTGTACATCGGAAAGGCCCTAATAATTCCGAAGATATTTCATGGATGGGGCATAGTAAGTCGGAGCAATACGCAAGCAACAAATATCTTGAAACCTGTTTACAACGATATGCTACGTATTGCTTCCGGTGCGTTCCGGTCTAGCCCAATAGTAGCAATTTGTGCGGAGTCTGGCGAGCTGCCTTTTGAGCACTTGGCATGCCAAGTACTAGTGGCAAAAGCTTCGAAGCTGGAAGAGAAAAAGGCATTTGCAAACCACTCAGACGAGTGGCCAATTTCAACGCGTGCGAAAGGTATGTTTGAAGAAGCGACGGGTGAGGAATTGCCGCCCGTAGCGGAATTCCCCCGACCGCTGAGAAAAAGCTGGGCGTCTGCGGAAACAACGGTTGACTGGTCTATTAAGTCCCAATTCAAAGTAGGAGAAGCCACCAGCAAAGCACAAGCACTATTTATCGATTTAGCGAGAACAAGCTACGTAAACTTTAAGCATGTTTTCACTGATGGATCGGTAGACGAAGAGGAACGAGTCGGGCTGGGCATATACTGCAACGGAGAGGAGCGGTGTGCCCGTCTGCCGACGGGTTGCACGATTTTTTCGGCAGAAGCGAAGGCGTTACAGCTTGCTGTTCAGTCCGTTGAACCTGGAGAGAATGCTGTCATCTTCACGGACTCCGCGAGCTGTGTGGCAGCGATCGAAGCGAACACCACCAAACATCCGTGGATTAGAGCAGTGCAGATTGAAATGGAGAAGAAGAACGCGGTGATTTGCTGGATCCCTGGACACGTAGGAATTGATGGGAATGAGAAAGCGGATGCATTAGCGAATAGTGGAAGAAGAGAAGAAGTGCGGGATCGACAGGTACCGGCCGTCGATCGAAATAGTTGGAGCAAGAAGATTCTGGAGTATGTGTGGGAAGGGGCCTGGCACCGAGAACGATCAGTGAAATTAAGAAGAGTGAAACCATCAACTGCTGCATGGAGGGACCGAAAGACTCGTAGTGAACAAGTGGTGCTAACCCGATTGCGTATCGGGCACACGAAAATAACCCATGGGTGGTTGATGGAAAAAGGGGAGGTGCCGAAGTGTCAGCATTGCGGCACAATAATTACAGTGGAGCATTTGCTCATTGAATGCAGGGCATTCGAAAAAGTGCGTAAGGAGATAGGACTCGAAAACAGTTTGGGGGAAATATTATGTTACGGACAAGAGAGGGAAGGGAAAGTGATCAAGTTTTTGAAAGAGTTGAAGCTTTTCAATCAAATTTAAAAAACTATGGGAAACGTTGAATCAAAAATGTAATGGACAACAATGTAAAAACAATGGAAAAAAGGTGAAAGAAGTAAATAAATCTGTTGATGAAAAAGAACTGTGAAAACAATCAAAAGTGTGAAAAGGGAAAAAACATCAAATGCATGCGAAACTGTCAATCGTCGAAAATATGAATGCGATTCTAACAATAAAACTGTTTTACACTCCGTAGATGACCGAGAGGCGAATGACCGCTTTTGCGGTTAAAGCCTCGTTAAACCAAACAACCAACCAACCTTGGCGCAGCCATCAGTTCCAGTACTACCGTCGTCGAACACAGAACCAAATTCATCCAAAATGACCGGCCGTGGCAAGGGAGGCAAAGGACTCGGAAAAGGAGGCGCCAAGCGTCATCGCAAGGTTTTGCGTGATAACATCCAGGGTATCACCAAGCCCGCAATCCGTCGTCTGGCTCGTCGTGGAGGAGTCAAGCGTATCTCCGGACTTATCTACGAGGAAACTCGTGGTGTGTTGAAGGTGTTCCTGGAAAACGTCATCCGTGATGCCGTTACCTACACTGAACACGCCAAGCGTAAAACCGTTACCGCTATGGATGTTGTCTACGCTCTGAAGCGTCAGGGACGCACCCTGTACGGTTTCGGAGGTTAAATCGCATTCCAAAGTTTCGCTCTTCAAACGGCCCTTTTCAGGGCCACCAAACACACTCATCAAGGAGTTGATACGACAAATGTTCACACACTAAAAGCAAGGGTAATCTAATGGGACAAGCACTACACGCTTTTGCAGTCCGGCGGTGGCGTGGCTTGGGGAGAAAATTCTCGTCTCCGATTGGAAGACACCATAAAATGCCAATATATATATATACATACATAGTCTAGTCTAGTCAGCACTGTCATTTCCCGGGGTGGCACTACTGTTGTTACTTACTTGTTGTACTTCGGTCGGTTCGAAAACAACAACCGCTATGATGCCACGCCGGTGAAATCCAGTGCGTGCATCTTTCCATACCAATCTCACGTGCATGCATCTCAACTCCGGACTTCAGTGTCAGGTACGGAACGCTCGTCGTACCACTCCCTATTACCTATTACCACTCATCAAATTCCATTAGGATTGCGTTAGGAACTTCTTAGTTTGCCTCGCTCGGTTCCACAATGCGATGGACGAACAAATATTTCATCATGTTCCACACTGTACCTTATGAGAAATGGATGCGGTTGCAATCAATATTTACAAGCACTGGAATTGTGTTCGCGCACCCGAAACGAAACGAAGGGAAAACGAATCACCGAACCGGGTGAGAGACGGGAATTTGAATCCACCGACGGGAAAAAACCGGGAATTTGAGAAGGTCACCGGGAAAATCGTTTTGAACGAACATTTCCAAGCTTCGAATCTACAAACCACAACAAGCATTTATGACTTTGAACAAATCAGTTTCATTGAAATGTATTGAAAGTGGATGATGAAATGTCTACCGTAAAATGGGGTGTTTTCAAGCAACTTCTAGTATGTCAATAATTAAACAAAGGACAGCCCTACTACAGTAAGGACCCGATTTTGTCAGCCCCTCGATGAATTTTAGGCTGACCAAATCGGGTCATTTTATTTTGTTCCCGTTTTTCAAATTTCGACATGGTTACATGGACTTTTAAAGAGGGTACGTGGTAAAACATGACGATACCAATTTTTTGACAAATCTGAAATTGGCTGACAAAATCGGGTCAGTACTGGATTCTCTCGTCGCGTGCCAAACACAATTATGAGGATCCTATGGCAGATTTCTGAGATAATCATGAAAATGTGTGATTTTTGACGTAACTGCAAAACAGGGTTGTAAAGGAATTTGACTTTCGCAAATGAAACCATATTTTGCCAACAACAAAACATAATCTTTTTGATCAATAACTTTGATGCTTTCATTCATTTTCATAAGTTATGCTCAACCTCAATCAGATAATACATCAATATTATCGAACTTGGAACTCCTGCAAACGCAAACCGTTTTCTTTTAACTGCTAAATCTTTCATAGTTATTAATCTGGAAACTGTCAATACTTCGTAAAATTGTCTTGAATTGTTTTTGAGACTTAAATGCAACAGGATCATAACCTATATACCGTTAAGTCACCAGTCACCGTGCGGCCTCCATTCACCGTGCACATATACAAATTCCTACAGAATATTCATACAATTTTCACAAATCATTCTTTGGTCAGCAAAATAAGATAAAACTGATGAAACGAACTAGTTTTTGCCACAAATAATTTTGAAAAACCTAGTTTATGTAGACAAAATCATGTGAATTCTGTTTGATAACGAGATATTGCAACAATCTTAGTAGAAACGCCAAAAAATCACATTTTTTATTTTAACGATAGAGTATGAAATTTTTCAAAATTTCAACAAGTTTTCACTGTGGATATTATTAGTAAGATGTATTTCATCGTATGAGCAATGAGATTTAATGCAAATTAGAATTTTTATTGTGTTTCAGTCGAAACCCAAATGCACGGTGAATGGATCCTTTTCAATATATATGGATCCTATTACCGTGTATAGTGTAAAAGGCATGAAATTATGCGATAATATTAGATTTATTGTTATGTCGTCATTAAACTACTTCATATTTAGAATTTAAGTGAATATGGAATGGTTTGGACAATACAGTCAAACCTCCTATAACGATTTTAATAAAAAAATAATAATTTAGCCAATTTTTAAACTTTGTATAGTTTTTATTGTAAATGAAGATTTGAATACTCTTAAAAATGAATGCGCACACTACTAGCAACATAGTTGCTCCATTAACAACGTTTCTTCAAGATACAAAATCAAATCATGACGAAAACTATACGCACGGTAAATGGTGACACATAGAACGGTACGAGGCGACCTTAACATGACATTTTCAAACATAATTTTTGACTAATTTTTTGTTATGCATCACTAGTTTTAGATTTTTCCCTGAATTATTATATAATTGCCCGCTACGTAGTGGTATTCTAGTACGCTTCAAATTATTTGGAATAGTTTTATATTTTTTTGAAGTGCAAATTTTTCTTAAATGCACGGTGAATGGTAGCTTGACGGTACAGTTAACTCTCCCTAACTCGATATTGAAATTGTCTTGAATTGGTTTTGATACTTGAATGCAACAGGATCATAACCTATATATTTGCATTTGCTTCTTTGAATGATTGTTCTCCTTCGTCTTCGAAAATAGCCCCTATTTGTTTTGCTGGTCTGCTCGATAGGTAGACAGTTTGACAGTTCGATAGGTAGATTTGGTTTCACTCTTCGCGCAACTCGGGTGCCTCTGAGAAAAAAAAAAAAAAAAAAAAAAATCCCATATTTTCAGGGCTAGACATTTTAGTAATATTCAGTAACAAACAAAATAGTCCCCTTAACCTTTACAATGCAGTGTTACTTCACGGAACAAGCCTAAAGTATAATGGAACATATATCGGCATAAATCGAACGAGTTTTGTAACTTGGAAAAAGTAGTAGAAAAGATAATCCCCTAACACCCCGCTAACTTTCAAAAAGAAACTTTTTCCATAAGAAATATTAAAAGGCGAAATCTAGATAACATTTTCAAAAGCTTTTGTCTGCGTTGTGATCTCAATTAAATATACTTATGTTCTGGGTTACTCACATAGTTTTGTTAATATTGTTTCATTGTTTTGTAGTTAAATCTTTTTTGCCAATAAAATTCTTTCAAAAATGGTTTGAATCGTTTTCAATATCTAGACTCCACAATACCTAATATTAATAGATATCCCCGATCACATAATGCAGCTCACAATCCTCCGAACAAAGCAAGCATTTCAGATGACTGATATATCGACTTCCGACGTTTTTGTGACTTTTCAAACTTGATGGAGAAGTTCAATCCCTTAAAACCCCACGAGTCCTTAACACCCCATTTTACGGTACTAACTTCTTAAAAAGGTTTCACTTTTCTCAATAATTAGCAATGTAGTACCAAACAATGTTTGTTTGATTTTTTGAGCTTGGCTCTAACTTTTTGACTCAAGAGTTTGAAAGAAAAGTTTACTAGCCTAAAATAATCTTGCCGAAAGTTTTTGCACTCAAACATATTGGATACAAAAAAAAATCCTAAGTTGTTGAATATTCATACCACAATAAATCCAGATTTCCTTGGGAACAGCATTTTAAGAGTTTCTAATCTCTCATTAGTTAACTAATCGATTACAAATTGAATAGGTAAGGTAGATGCTGCTACATGTGTGGGTTTGTTTTATTTTTTTTAATTCACCCTAGATTTAATTACTTTAGAGAAACATCAATTTAATGAAACACTGATTTATTTTGGCATCTGGAGTTTGGCATCGGCCAAATTATCTGAAACTCGGCAGTAAGACGCACTTGAAGAGCATAATGTTGATAAATAGCAGTCAAGGCCTTCCTTAGTGTAGTGGTAAAGTCGGTGGCTACAAAGCAAACCCATGCTGAAGGTGTCTGGGTTCAACTTCCCAACAAGCCATGTGAGCAAAATGGTCACATAAAAAAATAAAGTGAGAAGCCGGCCAAGAAAAATGAGAAGAAGAAGAGGCATTCGCAAAATCCCATGTGCGAAATAAATCAAAAGAATGAGCACAAAAAATTTTGATAATGAAGACGCGTTCACTCCAACGGAAATGCTCCACGTGTAGTAACAGCGGCGGAAGTAATTTACCGGTTTCAATTTGAGTGTCAGGAGCTCAGGGCCAAATTTTCGAGCCGCAAATTTTTCTCGGTGCACGCAAGCAAATGGCGGCGGTGCTCACTCTCTTTCTCTCGTACCCAAACTGCGATGGGGGGATGTGAGGCGTTCGATTCGCCAATCACGCTTAAAATCAGTTACACTGTATTGATTTGCTCTCATCTTTGGAATAGTGGAACAGCATTGGATTACGAAAATCAAACATACTGAGCAAGGTCGACCCATTGGCCCCGAAAGATTGAGATTTTCAGAAGCCAATCCCTGGGCTTAGTATTTTACTGCCAATTAACTTAATTTGCAACATCCACAAGAGTAATTTGATTATTCCGCAAGGAAAATAGTGGCAGTTCGCTCATACTGGATCAGCTGTCAAGATTACTTTGGTTATTAGCAGCAAACTGTACTTGACCGCTCTACTTGGGATGTCGATACTCAGCCTGCCCAGTAGGTCCGGTACGTACGGACCTGTGAACTAGACTATCGAAATGCATACATTTTGCATTTTGACATACGAACGCTTTATGTTTCGTTTTAGCATCAACTCACATCCAGGCGTCGGTAGGCGCGTGGTGTACGCACAGACCTAACGATCGCAAGGTCCTTGGTTCGATTCCAGGTTGCTGCGAGAAACATTTTTTGTTGCCAATGTTTGGTTTCATAAGGCAAAGCTATGAATTTCAACCCGATTTATTGTGGCGAATTTTCATAAGTGCATCCAATGTATTTCGATAGTCCATTTGCCTGAGTGTATTAAAAACGCACGGGCCTATCGATCGCAAGGTCCTTGGTTCGATTCCAGGTTGCCGCGAAAACATGTTTTGGTTTCACAAGGCAACGCTACGAATCTCAACCCGATTTAAATAAGGCTCCCCCAAAACTACGCGACTTTTTACGGCGACAGCGACACGATTTCGTTGTTGTGTCGCTGCAAGCACTCTTCTATGGAACCATCTTGACTGACACGACGCGAATCGCTGCGAAATCGCGACGTTTTTTTGTCGCTGTCGCCGTAAAAAGTCGCTTAGATCTGGGGGAGCCTTTAAGTCGATAGACTTCTTCAAATCCTTGAATCATTCGAGTGTATCAAAAGCTGTTCCTCTAGTGGAGGTTTGCTTTGGGTACGGATGCACCGCTACAGTGAGTGCCAGCCAGTGCTCGCCTACCTGTCCGGGCTTTACAGTTGCTGGCAGAGAAAGGGGTGCATGATTGGCCAATTTTATTGATTTGCGAAAGGGTTCGGGAAGAATTCGCCATTCAGTGGCAAAGTGCACGTAACTTTTCGGGGGGATTTATTTCCCTCTGGAAATAAATGGAAATGGAATATCATTGACTGTGCAACTCTTTGTTCTAAACTTGGATGGTAGTCCTGAAAAGGACTGATTGGATGTTAGATACTGTTTTACAACAGTACGGTTGCTGTCCCAAATTTACTTCTTGGCAGCGGTCTTCTTCGCGGCAGCTTTCTTGGCTGGGGCAGCCTTCTTCGGTTTTGGGGTCTTGGGCTTCTTGGCGGCGGTCTTGGAAGGTTTGGTGGCCTTCTGCTTCGGAGCAGCAGCCTTCTTCACACCACCGGCCTTTTTGGCAGCCTTGGCACCAGCAGCTTTGGCTTTCTTGGCTGCAGCCGGCTTCTTGGCTTTCTTCTCGCCGGCTGGCTTCTTGGCCTTCTTCTCCCCAGCTGGTTTCTTGGTGGCCTTCTTCTTCTCTCCGGTAGCCTTCTTGGCCTTCTTCTCGCCGGCCTTCTTCGGTTTCTTCTCACTGGCGGCCTTCTTAGCTTCAGCCTTCAGCTTGAACGAACCGGAAGCGCCGGTGCCCTTGGTTTGGACGAACTTGCCCTTCTCGACGCCATTCTTCAAGGCCTTCTTGAGGAATGGGGCAAGCTTGGCGACATCGCATTTGTAGTTGGCGGCGATGTACTTCTTGATGGCCTGCAGGGACGATCCGTTGCGTTCCTTCAAGGTTTTGATGGCAGCAACAACCATGTCGTTGACTGGGGGGTGGGTCGACGGCTTCTTCGGCTTGCCCTGTCCCTTGGGGGCCCTTGGCTTCTTGGTCTTGGCTGGCGAGGCAGCCGGGGCTGCGGCAGCGGCTTCAGTGGCAACTTCAGACATCTCGATAGGTAGCTAGAGTAACACTCACACGATGGCGATAGTAAACGAATGAATGACGGAAATTCTGGCAACAGTGCGGTGTTCGATTTCGTCGTCTGTGTTAGGGATGCAGACATGGTCGTCCACTGGATGACTGTTCGCGAAATATTGTACATATTTTTGGTAACACCTTTTTAAAACGCATTTTTCCGGTAATCGCACTAAGTATTTGCCTGTCTAGTATGTCCGTTTGGTGAGTGCATGAGTCTCGCTAGCAGCCCGTCATCGCCACATCGGGCCGGTTTCGCGAGAAGCACCGCTGAGACATGTCTTTACAGCACCCGTGCGCCATATGGTGTGGCTTTGCTCGATAAAACAATCAATAGTAACTATTGAAACAATACCACCCTGCACGGCGGTGGTGAATTTGGCAACATGAATGGTTGCTCTTTGCGGTGACATGCGGGTATAGCCAGTATGCCGGTGTCTAATGGCCCCTAATGAGCCTCAAACAAAGTCATTCCCAGTGCCGACGAGCGATGTTACGCGTTTGGTTTTAGTAAACTTTGAACAATGTTAATTTGATGTTTTTCATCAAACATACCGAAAACTTGGGCTCGACTATGACGTCAGTCACACAAGTTTGTGCCATTTTGTCCGGAAAACAATGTCACCAAACACTAATCACCTTCCACCTGTGCACTGTTGGTTGGTCGAATGTGTGCAAATTGCTGGCATTGCCTCAGCCATCGGCGGCAACTGCATTGGAAAAGGACAGTGCACGTGCTACTATGGATCTAGCTTATCTGAGAATGTTTTACTTCAAGAAGCAAGCAAGCAAAGCAAGCACCCTCCCTGCGGTGGAATCTGCAAATGAGCTAGTGCGAAATCTGCCCGAATAGGCATCGGTTTTGCTAGCTGCAGTTGCATCGAATGAACATTCCATACAATCTCTTCTGGCGGCAGTAGTACCGGACATGTCGCGCTGAATTCGCGACAAATTGTTCTCGGAAGTCCCTAACATGCCCCACGGCACGTGTTCCCGGTGTAGAAACTGCACCCTACACTCCCCCGATCGAGATATATTTTTGTGTACAGTGCCCTCAGGGGCTGTTCAACGTGTCTGTCCGTGCTAGTACTGAGCAACACCCGAGCCAGAAAGCCGAATGGCAACCACACAACGTGTCATGTCACCATCATTCGCAAATTTCATAACGCCAACAATGACCATTTGCAACGCGCCCACCACCCATTGTGTATAAGAATGTTTTCCCAATTTCGTTTGACCCGTTACATCTCGAAGACACACCACCCACCCATGAACTATGTGAATGGGCCCCATCAATGGGAACCGATTGATGGCATTATCGAGATTATCCGATCGATACCATTTGCATCAACTGTTGTTCGATAAACGTTATTATGATAGCCTGAACTGCTGGGATGCTCTTACGAGATCGTTTGTAATGGGACGCTAGAAAACATAATGAGCTTCTTTCCAATACGTTGAGAAGAAGAACGAACGAACCACGAAACTTGTCATCATGCCTGCCTAGCTAGCTAGTCCTATGATGTCAAAATTGTCTAAACTACTAACATGCAGCACAACCGATAGCAAAAATGAAGTTGTTAAGGTGCAACATGGCAATCAGCATAAATATTGAACTTTAAACGTTCTGCTAGTGAATGAAGTGTGGTTAAGGTACAACATTTTTTTGCAATCAGCAGAAATGTTGAACGTACGAAGTGGATCTTCTTGTTTTAAATTCAAACGGATGGAAAAACTTAGATCTAGGGTTTTTTTGTGAACAGATTTTTCCCTATACTGCTTAACAATTAAGTTCCTATTATTTATTACGCAGCTGAATGGGGATCCAAATCTCTGCAACTGTAATCGTTATAATTAATCAATACTGAAACTGATAACATCGAATAAATAAAATGAATTGAATAAATTCAAACTGATAAGAGAGGGGGGTGTTGTCACGTATGAAGTCACCGCCGTGACACTACCTCAGTCGGTTCAATAGTGTGATAAAACAGTCTAGTGTCAGATTTTCAAAATCAACTCTTTTTCGGGATTGAAATAGTGGCCCTGAAAAGGGCCTTTTGGTTTGGTGTGATTGAACGCAGTGTCGGTCGTCATTTACTTGGAGCTGGTGTACTTGGTGACGGCCTTGGTGCCTTCCGAAACGGCGTGCTTGGCCAACTCTCCCGGGAGCAGAAGCCGGACGGCGGTTTGGATTTCGCGGGATGTGATCGTCGAACGCTTGTTGTAGTGGGCCAGGCGGGAGGCTTCGGCGGCAATACGCTCAAAGATGTCGTTGACGAAGCTGTTCATGATGCTCATGGCTTTCGACGAAACGCCAGTGTCGGGGTGAACTTGCTTCAACACCTTGTAGATGTAGATGGCGTAGCTTTCCTTCCTGCGCTGCTTCTTCTTCTTCTTATCGCCCTTGACAATGTTCTTCTGGGCCTTGCCGGATTTCTTCGCGGCCTTTCCGCTGGTTTTCGGTGCCATCGTGCTGCTAACGTTGTTTTAGATTCCAAACGAAAACTGAAACTGATGCCCGACCGAACCAGTCGGTTCTCTTTTATACCCGTAGAATGGTGAGCGCTGTTCCGCCCCTTCGCTTCGTTTGCTACTTCATCCATTTCGTTCGCACCATCCTAGTATGAGTGCAGCGCAGGGCTACGCATGTATAAAAGATACCCTCATCCGGTGAAATCACCATCAGTACCGCTTACGTACGCTTCGTGAACGTTTGTTTCTCAAGTCCACTCAAACTCAACCACAAAATGTCTGGCCGCGGCAAAGGAGGCAAAGTTAAGGGAAAGGCAAAGTCCCGTTCCAACCGCGCTGGATTGCAGTTCCCAGTCGGTCGTATTCACCGTCTGCTCCGGAAGGGCAACTATGCCGAGCGTGTCGGTGCCGGCGCTCCAGTCTACTTGGCTGCCGTTATGGAATATCTGGCCGCTGAAGTGCTCGAATTGGCAGGAAACGCTGCCCGTGACAACAAGAAGACCAGAATCATTCCCCGTCATCTGCAGTTGGCCATCCGCAACGACGAAGAATTGAACAAGCTGCTGTCCGGTGTTACCATCGCCCAAGGTGGTGTTCTGCCCAACATTCAGGCTGTCTTGCTGCCGAAGAAAACCGAAAAGAAGGCATAAGTTACACTGCGTGCATCAAACCAAAAACCGTCCTTTTCAGGACGACAATATCCAGTCCACCGCTAGAGAGTTGTTGTTGAAATATTGCAGATTTATCTAATTTAGCCACAGAGAGGATCGATGAAGAGATATCGGCCATATTATGACCATTTCTGAATCAATTCCTAGATTCCGCGGGGGGAAACGTTTGGGCTTCTTAAATGTTCTGTTCGGGATACCTCGAACTTTCGATTTTTGGAGTTCAATTTGCCGAAACAGAAACATAAAACATTGAAACAGCCAGCCCTGCGTGAGCTGTTCCTGAAGAGAGAGGAGGGTAAACTGTTCATCCAGTTCCTGCCCCATTTTCTACTATCTACTGCTTGACAATAGAAGAGTTGATGAAGCAGGTAGTATTTAAAAAAACTTATATTATTTATTCGAGGAAAGGCTATATCAGGAGCTCCTAATATTAAAGGAATCAATCAATTTCCAAACCCCACAATTATCAATTATAACTATCATAGGGGTGTGTTTCAAAGTAAACAAGCCAAAGATTACGTTTCAATCATACGGTCAAACTTTCAATGTTGGATGTTCGAGTTGTCTAGTTTGTAGCAACAAGGGGAGGCGAGCTGGGAAAGCTTCTGCATCCGGAAAAGAGCATAAGAAGAAGGGGAAACATACGGCCGGTACCAGAGAATGAAGTCCGCGCTGGAGATGCACATTCAAAAGTGTGTGCAAAGCGAAGCATGAAGGGACAACTCGAGTTGTCGGTTGGTTGACGTACCTCCCTCATCAGTGTTGAGAGTATGATCGTTCGGTGGTAGGAGGAAGGTCAAGGGGCTTTAGGAAGTAATCGTTCCCCCAGGGGAACAAACAGTTTTAGGTACACTGAAGGGAAAATTGCTCACACAACTCTTTTAGGGAATGCTCTAGTGGCCCTGAAAAGGGCCGTTTTGTTGAGAATGGCAACTATAATGCAGACCGAATTTAAGCGCGTTCTCCACGGATACGGCGAGCCAGCTGGATGTCCTTGGGCATAATGGTGACACGCTTGGCGTGGATGGCGCAAAGGTTGGTATCTTCGAAAAGACCGACCAGATAGGCCTCGCTCGCTTCCTGCAGGGCCATGACAGCCGAGCTCTGGAAGCGCAGATCGGTCTTGAAGTCCTGGGCGATCTCACGAACCAGACGCTGGAATGGCAGCTTGCGGATCAGCAGCTCAGTCGACTTTTGGTAGCGACGGATTTCACGCAGAGCAACGGTTCCTGGCCGATAACGGTGAGGCTTCTTGACACCTCCGGTGGCTGGGGCGCTCTTGCGAGCGGCTTTGGTAGCCAGCTGCTTGCGAGGAGCTTTTCCTCCAGTAGACTTACGAGCAGTCTGCTTGGTACGGGCCATTGTGTTAGATGATGATTAATTTGCTTTCAATCCAAACGGATCAGTTGAAACGCAGCGACAGAATGAGGGTCAAAAAACCAGGCAGTCCTCTTTTATATGCTCATATCGATGCAGGCAACCAATCGGAAGCCACGGAAGAATAGAAAAAGCAAGAGAGGAAAGAAGAACTCAACCCTCGAGTGGGTATAAAAGTGGCCGCTAGTGTTTGGCGCAGCCATCAGTTCCAGTACTACCGTCGTCGAACACAGAACCAAATTCATCCAAAATGACCGGCCGTGGCAAGGGAGGCAAAGGACTCGGAAAAGGAGGCGCCAAGCGTCATCGCAAGGTTTTGCGTGATAACATCCAGGGTATCACCAAGCCCGCAATCCGTCGTCTGGCTCGTCGTGGAGGAGTCAAGCGTATCTCCGGACTTATCTACGAGGAAACTCGTGGTGTGTTGAAGGTGTTCCTGGAAAACGTCATCCGTGATGCCGTTACCTACACTGAACACGCCAAGCGTAAAACCGTTACCGCTATGGATGTTGTCTACGCTCTGAAGCGTCAGGGACGCACCCTGTACGGTTTCGGAGGTTAAATCGCATTCCAAAGTTTCGCTCTTCAAACGGCCCTTTTCAGGGCCACCAAACACACTCATCAAGGAGTTGATACGACAAATGTTCACACACTAAAAGCAAGGGTAATCTAATGGGACAAGCACTACACGCTTTTGCAGTCCGGCGGTGGCGTGGCTTGGGGAGAAAATTCTCGTCTCCGATTGGAAGACACCATAAAATGCCAATATATATATATACATACATAGTCTAGTCTAGTCAGCACTGTCATTTCCCGGGGTGGCACTACTGTTGTTACTTACTTGTTGTACTTCGGTCGGTTCGAAAACAACAACCGCTATGATGCCACGCCGGTGAAATCCAGTGCGTGCATCTTTCCATACCAATCTCACGTGCATGCATCTCAACTCCGGACTTCAGTGTCAGGTACGGAACGCTCGTCGTACCACTCCCTATTACCTATTACCACTCATCAAATTCCATTAGGATTGCGTTAGGAACTTCTTAGTTTGCCTCGCTCGGTTCCACAATGCGATGGACGAACAAATATTTCATCATGTTCCACACTGTACCTTATGAGAAATGGATGCGGTTGCAATCAATATTTACAAGCACTGGAATTGTGTTCGCGCACCCGAAACGAAACGAAGGGAAAACGAATCACCGAACCGGGTGAGAGACGGGAATTTGAATCCACCGACGGGAAAAAACCGGGAATTTGAGAAGGTCACCGGGAAAATCGTTTTGAACGAACATTTCCAAGCTTCGAATCTACAAACCACAACAAGCATTTATGACTTTGAACAAATCAGTTTCATTGAAATGTATTGAAAGTGGATGATGAAATGTCTACCGTAAAATGGGGTGTTTTCAAGCAACTTCTAGTATGTCAATAATTAAACAAAGGACAGCCCTACTACAGTAAGGACCCGATTTTGTCAGCCCCTCGATGAATTTTAGGCTGACCAAATCGGGTCATTTTATTTTGTTCCCGTTTTTCAAATTTCGACATGGTTACATGGACTTTTAAAGAGGGTACGTGGTAAAACATGACGATACCAATTTTTTGACAAATCTGAAATTGGCTGACAAAATCGGGTCAGTACTGGATTCTCTCGTCGCGTGCCAAACACAATTATGAGGATCCTATGGCAGATTTCTGAGATAATCATGAAAATGTGTGATTTTTGACGTAACTGCAAAACAGGGTTGTAAAGGAATTTGACTTTCGCAAATGAAACCATATTTTGCCAACAACAAAACATAATCTTTTTGATCAATAACTTTGATGCTTTCATTCATTTTCATAAGTTATGCTCAACCTCAATCAGATAATACATCAATATTATCGAACTTGGAACTCCTGCAAACGCAAACCGTTTTCTTTTAACTGCTAAATCTTTCATAGTTATTAATCTGGAAACTGTCAATACTTCGTAAAATTGTCTTGAATTGTTTTTGAGACTTAAATGCAACAGGATCATAACCTATATACCGTTAAGTCACCAGTCACCGTGCGGCCTCCATTCACCGTGCACATATACAAATTCCTACAGAATATTCATACAATTTTCACAAATCATTCTTTGGTCAGCAAAATAAGATAAAACTGATGAAACGAACTAGTTTTTGCCACAAATAATTTTGAAAAACCTAGTTTATGTAGACAAAATCATGTGAATTCTGTTTGATAACGAGATATTGCAACAATCTTAGTAGAAACGCCAAAAAATCACATTTTTTATTTTAACGATAGAGTATGAAATTTTTCAAAATTTCAACAAGTTTTCACTGTGGATATTATTAGTAAGATGTATTTCATCGTATGAGCAATGAGATTTAATGCAAATTAGAATTTTTATTGTGTTTCAGTCGAAACCCAAATGCACGGTGAATGGATCCTTTTCAATATATATGGATCCTATTACCGTGTATAGTGTAAAAGGCATGAAATTATGCGATAATATTAGATTTATTGTTATGTCGTCATTAAACTACTTCATATTTAGAATTTAAGTGAATATGGAATGGTTTGGACAATACAGTCAAACCTCCTATAACGATTTTAATTAAAAAATAATAATTTAGCCAATTTTTAAACTTTGTATAGTTTTTATTGTAAATGAAGATTTGAATACTCTTAAAAATGAATGCGCACACTACTAGCAACATAGTTGCTCCATTAACAACGTTTCTTCAAGATACAAAATCAAATCATGACGAAAACTATACGCACGGTAAATGGTGACACATAGAACGGTACGAGGCGACCTTAACATGACATTTTCAAACATAATTTTTGACTAATTTTTTGTTATGCATCACTAGTTTTAGATTTTTCCCTGAATTATTATATAATTGCCCGCTACGTAGTGGTATTCTAGTACGCTTCAAATTATTTGGAATAGTTTTATATTTTTTTGAAGTGCAAATTTTTCTTAAATGCACGGTGAATGGTAGCTTGACGGTACAGTTAACTCTCCCTAACTCGATATTGAAATTGTCTTGAATTGGTTTTGATACTTGAATGCAACAGGATCATAACCTATATATTTGCATTTGCTTCTTTGAATGATTGTTCTCCTTCGTCTTCGAAAATAGCCCCTATTTGTTTTGCTGGTCTGCTCGATAGGTAGACAGTTTGACAGTTCGATAGGTAGATTTGGTTTCACTCTTCGCGCAACTCGGGTGCCTCTGAGAAAAAAAAAAAAAAAAAAAAAAAAATCCCATATTTTCAGGGCTAGACATTTTAGTAATATTCAGTAACAAACAAAATAGTCCCCTTAACCTTTACAATGCAGTGTTACTTCACGGAACAAGCCTAAAGTATAATGGAACATATATCGGCATAAATCGAACGAGTTTTGTAACTTGGAAAAAGTAGTAGAAAAGATAATCCCCTAACACCCCGCTAACTTTCAAAAAGAAACTTTTTCCATAAGAAATATTAAAAGGCGAAATCTAGATAACATTTTCAAAAGCTTTTGTCTGCGTTGTGATCTCAATTAAATATACTTATGTTCTGGGTTACTCACATAGTTTTGTTAATATTGTTTCATTGTTTTGTAGTTAAATCTTTTTTGCCAATAAAATTCTTTCAAAAATGGTTTGAATCGTTTTCAATATCTAGACTCCACAATACCTAATATTAATAGATATCCCCGATCACATAATGCAGCTCACAATCCTCCGAACAAAGCAAGCATTTCAGATGACTGATATATCGACTTCCGACGTTTTTGTGACTTTTCAAACTTGATGGAGAAGTTCAATCCCTTAAAACCCCACGAGTCCTTAACACCCCATTTTACGGTACTAACTTCTTAAAAAGGTTTCACTTTTCTCAATAATTAGCAATGTAGTACCAAACAATGTTTGTTTGATTTTTTGAGCTTGGCTCTAACTTTTTGACTCAAGAGTTTGAAAGAAAAGTTTACTAGCCTAAAATAATCTTGCCGAAAGTTTTTGCACTCAAACATATTGGATACAAAAAAAAATCCTAAGTTGTTGAATATTCATACCACAATAAATCCAGATTTCCTTGGGAACAGCATTTTAAGAGTTTCTAATCTCTCATTAGTTAACTAATCGATTACAAATTGAATAGGTAAGGTAGATGCTGCTACATGTGTGGGTTTGTTTTATTTTTTTTTAATTCACCCTAGATTTAATTACTTTAGAGAAACATCAATTTAATGAAACACTGATTTATTTTGGCATCTGGAGTTTGGCATCGGCCAAATTATCTGAAACTCGGCAGTAAGACGCACTTGAAGAGCATAATGTTGATAAATAGCAGTCAAGGCCTTCCTTAGTGTAGTGGTAAAGTCGGTGGCTACAAAGCAAACCCATGCTGAAGGTGTCTGGGTTCAACTTCCCAACAAGCCATGTGAGCAAAATGGTCACATAAAAAAATAAAGTGAGAAGCCGGCCAAGAAAAATGAGAAGAAGAAGAGGCATTCGCAAAATCCCATGTGCGAAATAAATCAAAAGAATGAGCACAAAAAATTTTGATAATGAAGACGCGTTCACTCCAACGGAAATGCTCCACGTGTAGTAACAGCGGCGGAAGTAATTTACCGGTTTCAATTTGAGTGTCAGGAGCTCAGGGCCAAATTTTCGAGCCGCAAATTTTTCTCGGTGCACGCAAGCAAATGGCGGCGGTGCTCACTCTCTTTCTCTCGTACCCAAACTGCGATGGGGGGATGTGAGGCGTTCGATTCGCCAATCACGCTTAAAATCAGTTACACTGTATTGATTTGCTCTCATCTTTGGAATAGTGGAACAGCATTGGATTACGAAAATCAAACATACTGAGCAAGGTCGACCCATTGGCCCCGAAAGATTGAGATTTTCAGAAGCCAATCCCTGGGCTTAGTATTTTACTGCCAATTAACTTAATTTGCAACATCCACAAGAGTAATTTGATTATTCCGCAAGGAAAATAGTGGCAGTTCGCTCATACTGGATCAGCTGTCAAGATTACTTTGGTTATTAGCAGCAAACTGTACTTGACCGCTCTACTTGGGATGTCGATACTCAGCCTGCCCAGTAGGTCCGGTACGTACGGACCTGTGAACTAGACTATCGAAATGCATACATTTTGCATTTTGACATACGAACGCTTTATGTTTCGTTTTAGCATCAACTCACATCCAGGCGTCGGTAGGCGCGTGGTGTACGCACAGACCTAACGATCGCAAGGTCCTTGGTTCGATTCCAGGTTGCTGCGAGAAACATTTTTTGTTGCCAATGTTTGGTTTCATAAGGCAAAGCTATGAATTTCAACCCGATTTATTGTGGCGAATTTTCATAAGTGCATCCAATGTATTTCGATAGTCCATTTGCCTGAGTGTATTAAAAACGCACGGGCCTATCGATCGCAAGGTCCTTGGTTCGATTCCAGGTTGCCGCGAAAACATGTTTTGGTTTCACAAGGCAACGCTACGAATCTCAACCCGATTTAAATAAGGCTCCCCCAAAACTACGCGACTTTTTACGGCGACAGCGACACGATTTCGTTGTTGTGTCGCTGCAAGCACTCTTCTATGGAACCATCTTGACTGACACGACGCGAATCGCTGCGAAATCGCGACGTTTTTTTGTCGCTGTCGCCGTAAAAAGTCGCTTAGATCTGGGGGAGCCTTTAAGTCGATAGACTTCTTCAAATCCTTGAATCATTCGAGTGTATCAAAAGCTGTTCCTCTAGTGGAGGTTTGCTTTGGGTACGGATGCACCGCTACAGTGAGTGCCAGCCAGTGCTCGCCTACCTGTCCGGGCTTTACAGTTGCTGGCAGAGAAAGGGGTGCATGATTGGCCAATTTTATTGATTTGCGAAAGGGTTCGGGAAGAATTCGCCATTCAGTGGCAAAGTGCACGTAACTTTTCGGGGGGATTTATTTCCCTCTGGAAATAAATGGAAATGGAATATCATTGACTGTGCAACTCTTTGTTCTAAACTTGGATGGTAGTCCTGAAAAGGACTGATTGGATGTTAGATACTGTTTTACAACAGTACGGTTGCTGTCCCAAATTTACTTCTTGGCAGCGGTCTTCTTCGCGGCAGCTTTCTTGGCTGGGGCAGCCTTCTTCGGTTTTGGGGTCTTGGGCTTCTTGGCGGCGGTCTTGGAAGGTTTGGTGGCCTTCTGCTTCGGAGCAGCAGCCTTCTTCACACCACCGGCCTTTTTGGCAGCCTTGGCACCAGCAGCTTTGGCTTTCTTGGCTGCAGCCGGCTTCTTGGCTTTCTTCTCGCCGGCTGGCTTCTTGGCCTTCTTCTCCCCAGCTGGTTTCTTGGTGGCCTTCTTCTTCTCTCCGGTAGCCTTCTTGGCCTTCTTCTCGCCGGCCTTCTTCGGTTTCTTCTCACTGGCGGCCTTCTTAGCTTCAGCCTTCAGCTTGAACGAACCGGAAGCGCCGGTGCCCTTGGTTTGGACGAACTTGCCCTTCTCGACGCCATTCTTCAAGGCCTTCTTGAGGAATGGGGCAAGCTTGGCGACATCGCATTTGTAGTTGGCGGCGATGTACTTCTTGATGGCCTGCAGGGACGATCCGTTGCGTTCCTTCAAGGTTTTGATGGCAGCAACAACCATGTCGTTGACTGGGGGGTGGGTCGACGGCTTCTTCGGCTTGCCCTGTCCCTTGGGGGCCCTTGGCTTCTTGGTCTTGGCTGGCGAGGCAGCCGGGGCTGCGGCAGCGGCTTCAGTGGCAACTTCAGACATCTCGATAGGTAGCTAGAGTAACACTCACACGATGGCGATAGTAAACGAATGAATGACGGAAATTCTGGCAACAGTGCGGTGTTCGATTTCGTCGTCTGTGTTAGGGATGCAGACATGGTCGTCCACTGGATGACTGTTCGCGAAATATTGTACATATTTTTGGTAACACCTTTTTAAAACGCATTTTTCCGGTAATCGCACTAAGTATTTGCCTGTCTAGTATGTCCGTTTGGTGAGTGCATGAGTCTCGCTAGCAGCCCGTCATCGCCACATCGGGCCGGTTTCGCGAGAAGCACCGCTGAGACATGTCTTTACAGCACCCGTGCGCCATATGGTGTGGCTTTGCTCGATAAAACAATCAATAGTAACTATTGAAACAATACCACCCTGCACGGCGGTGGTGAATTTGGCAACATGAATGGTTGCTCTTTGCGGTGACATGCGGGTATAGCCAGTATGCCGGTGTCTAATGGCCCCTAATGAGCCTCAAACAAAGTCATTCCCAGTGCCGACGAGCGATGTTACGCGTTTGGTTTTAGTAAACTTTGAACAATGTTAATTTGATGTTTTTCATCAAACATACCGAAAACTTGGGCTCGACTATGACGTCAGTCACACAAGTTTGTGCCATTTTGTCCGGAAAACAATGTCACCAAACACTAATCACCTTCCACCTGTGCACTGTTGGTTGGTCGAATGTGTGCAAATTGCTGGCATTGCCTCAGCCATCGGCGGCAACTGCATTGGAAAAGGACAGTGCACGTGCTACTATGGATCTAGCTTATCTGAGAATGTTTTACTTCAAGAAGCAAGCAAGCAAAGCAAGCACCCTCCCTGCGGTGGAATCTGCAAATGAGCTAGTGCGAAATCTGCCCGAATAGGCATCGGTTTTGCTAGCTGCAGTTGCATCGAATGAACATTCCATACAATCTCTTCTGGCGGCAGTAGTACCGGACATGTCGCGCTGAATTCGCGACAAATTGTTCTCGGAAGTCCCTAACATGCCCCACGGCACGTGTTCCCGGTGTAGAAACTGCACCCTACACTCCCCCCGATCGAGATATATTTTTGTGTACAGTGCCCTCAGGGGCTGTTCAACGTGTCTGTCCGTGCTAGTACTGAGCAACACCCGAGCCAGGAAGCCGAATGGCAACCACACAACGTGTCATGTCACCATCATTCGCAAACTTCATAACGCCAACAATGACCATTTGCAACGCGCCCACCACCCATTGTGTATAAGAATGTTTTCCCAATTTCGTTTGACCCGTTACATCTCGAAGACACACCACCCACCCATGAACTATGTGAATGGGCCCCATCAATGGGAACTGATTGATGGCATTATCGAGATTATCCGATCGATACCATTTGCATCAACTGTTGTTCGATAAACGTTATTATGATAGCCTGAACTGCTGGGATGCTCTTACGAGATCGTTTGTAATGGGACGCTAGAAAACATAATGAGCTTCTTTCCAATACGTTGAGAAGAAGAACGAACGAACCACGAAACTTGTCATCATGCCTGCCTAGCTAGCTAGTCCTATGATGTCAAAATTGTCTAAACTACTAACATGCAGCACAACCGATAGCAAAAATGAAGTTGTTAAGGTGCAACATGGCAATCAGCATAAATATTGAACTTTAAACGTTCTGCTAGTGAATGAAGTGTGGTTAAGGTACAACATTTTTTTGCAATCAGCAGAAATGTTGAACGTACGAAGTGGATCTTCTTGTTTTAAATTCAAACGGATGGAAAAACTTAGATCTAGGGTTTTTTTGTGAACAGATTTTTCCCTATACTGCTTAACAATTAAGTTCCTATTATTTATTACGCAGCTGAATGGGGATCCAAATCTCTGCAACTGTAATCGTTATAATTAATCAATACTGAAACTGATAACATCGAATAAATAAAATGAATTGAATAAATTCAAACTGATAAGAGAGGGGGGTGTTGTCACGTATGAAGTCACCGCCGTGACACTACCTCAGTCGGTTCAATAGTGTGATAAAACAGTCTAGTGTCAGATTTTCAAAATCAACTCTTTTTCGGGATTGAAATAGTGGCCCTGAAAAGGGCCTTTTGGTTTGGTGTGATTGAACGCAGTGTCGGTCGTCATTTACTTGGAGCTGGTGTACTTGGTGACGGCCTTGGTGCCTTCCGAAACGGCGTGCTTGGCCAACTCTCCCGGGAGCAGAAGCCGGACGGCGGTTTGGATTTCGCGGGATGTGATCGTCGAACGCTTGTTGTAGTGGGCCAGGCGGGAGGCTTCGGCGGCAATACGCTCAAAGATGTCGTTGACGAAGCTGTTCATGATGCTCATGGCTTTCGACGAAACGCCAGTGTCGGGGTGAACTTGCTTCAACACCTTGTAGATGTAGATGGCGTAGCTTTCCTTCCTGCGCTGCTTCTTCTTCTTCTTATCGCCCTTGACAATGTTCTTCTGGGCCTTGCCGGATTTCTTCGCGGCCTTTCCGCTGGTTTTCGGTGCCATCGTGCTGCTAACGTTGTTTTAGATTCCAAACGAAAACTGAAACTGATGCCCGACCGAACCAGTCGGTTCTCTTTTATACCCGTAGAATGGTGAGCGCTGTTCCGCCCCTTCGCTTCGTTTGCTACTTCATCCATTTCGTTCGCACCATCCTAGTATGAGTGCAGCGCAGGGCTACGCATGTATAAAAGATACCCTCATCCGGTGAAATCACCATCAGTACCGCTTACGTACGCTTCGTGAACGTTTGTTTCTCAAGTCCACTCAAACTCAACCACAAAATGTCTGGCCGCGGCAAAGGAGGCAAAGTTAAGGGAAAGGCAAAGTCCCGTTCCAACCGCGCTGGATTGCAGTTCCCAGTCGGTCGTATTCACCGTCTGCTCCGGAAGGGCAACTATGCCGAGCGTGTCGGTGCCGGCGCTCCAGTCTACTTGGCTGCCGTTATGGAATATCTGGCCGCTGAAGTGCTCGAATTGGCAGGAAACGCTGCCCGTGACAACAAGAAGACCAGAATCATTCCCCGTCATCTGCAGTTGGCCATCCGCAACGACGAAGAATTGAACAAGCTGCTGTCCGGTGTTACCATCGCCCAAGGTGGTGTTCTGCCCAACATTCAGGCTGTCTTGCTGCCGAAGAAAACCGAAAAGAAGGCATAAGTTACACTGCGTGCATCAAACCAAAAACCGTCCTTTTCAGGACGACAATATCCAGTCCACCGCTAGAGAGTTGTTGTTGAAATATTGCAGATTTATCTAATTTAGCCACAGAGAGGATCGATGAAGAGATATCGGCCATATTATGACCATTTCTGAATCAATTCCTAGATTCCGCGGGGGGAAACGTTTGGGCTTCTTAAATGTTCTGTTCGGGATACCTCGAACTTTCGATTTTTGGAGTTCAATTTGCCGAAACAGAAACATAAAACATTGAAACAGCCAGCCCTGCGTGAGCTGTTCCTGAAGAGAGAGGAGGGTAAACTGTTCATCCAGTTCCTGCCCCATTTTCTACTATCTACTGCTTGACAATAGAAGAGTTGATGAAGCAGGTAGTATTTAAAAAAACTTATATTATTTATTCGAGGAAAGGCTATATCAGGAGCTCCTAATATTAAAGGAATCAATCAATTTCCAAACCCCACAATTATCAATTATAACTATCATAGGGGTGTGTTTCAAAGTAAACAAGCCAAAGATTACGTTTCAATCATACGGTCAAACTTTCAATGTTGGATGTTCGAGTTGTCTAGTTTGTAGCAACAAGGGGAGGCGAGCTGGGAAAGCTTCTGCATCCGGAAAAGAGCATAAGAAGAAGGGGAAACATACGGCCGGTACCAGAGAATGAAGTCCGCGCTGGAGATGCACATTCAAAAGTGTGTGCAAAGCGAAGCATGAAGGGACAACTCGAGTTGTCGGTTGGTTGACGTACCTCCCTCATCAGTGTTGAGAGTATGATCGTTCGGTGGTAGGAGGAAGGTCAAGGGGCTTTAGGAAGTAATCGTTCCCCCAGGGGAACAAACAGTTTTAGGTACACTGAAGGGAAAATTGCTCACACAACTCTTTTAGGGAATGCTCTAGTGGCCCTGAAAAGGGCCGTTTTGTTGAGAATGGCAACTATAATGCAGACCGAATTTAAGCGCGTTCTCCACGGATACGGCGAGCCAGCTGGATGTCCTTGGGCATAATGGTGACACGCTTGGCGTGGATGGCGCAAAGGTTGGTATCTTCGAAAAGACCGACCAGATAGGCCTCGCTCGCTTCCTGCAGGGCCATGACAGCCGAGCTCTGGAAGCGCAGATCGGTCTTGAAGTCCTGGGCGATCTCACGAACCAGACGCTGGAATGGCAGCTTGCGGATCAGCAGCTCAGTCGACTTTTGGTAGCGACGGATTTCACACAGAGCAACGGTTCCTGGCCGATAACGGTGAGGCTTCTTGACACCTCCGGTGGCTGGGGCGCTCTTGCGAGCGGCTTTGGTAGCCAGCTGCTTGCGAGGAGCTTTTCCTCCAGTAGACTTACGAGCAGTCTGCTTGGTACGGGCCATTGTGTTAGATGATGATTAATTTGCTTTCAATCCAAACGGATCAGTTGAAACGCAGCGACAGAATGAGGGTCAAAAAACCAGGCAGTCCTCTTTTATATGCTCATATCGATGCAGGCAACCAATCGGAAGCCACGGAAGAATAGAAAAAGCAAGAGAGGAAAGAAGAACTCAACCCTCGAGTGGGTATAAAAGTGGCCGCTAGTGTTTGGCGCAGCCATTCCGAATCGAACTGCCGTTGTGAACGGTTGCGTTGTCTTTTTGAGTTGCGAGACACAAGTTCGAATTCTCCCCCGTTCGTGTGCGAAGTGCACCTTTCGCGATTTCCCGCTCCCGCGACTGCTCTCCGGCGCTATCCTACCTCCTTGGGGTGGCTAGCCAAAAGGCATCTCTGCAAGCAGAGCAACCGCGGCCCATAGCGATGGGTCGCAACAGGAAGCAAAAGGCGGACTCCGCCTCGATCCCCGCCCCGCTGGCCGACAGTGGGCAGACCAGCGCGCCGAAACGCGCAAGAAATGAAGATGCCAACCCGGCGGCATACAGCAGGTTGCTGGCAAACAACCAGTTTGCCTCCCTGCCTGTGGACCAAGCCCCCCCGGGCGCGAAGGTTCCCCCCCTCTTCACGGCGTCGAAGGACCTCTCGGCGCTGCGATCTGAGCTAGCGGCCAACAACATCCGGCCGCTGTTCAAGCTGTGCCATACCGGCACCAAGATCATGTGCGCCTCCGGCGCCGATTTCGACAAGGCCGGCAAGCTGCTGAAGGCAAAAGGGGTGGAATACTACACCCACGATGCCCCCGGTAGCAAGCCGTTCAAAGTTCTCGTCCGAGGGCTGCCGGAGTTCACCCCGGAGGCCATAATCGATGAGATGAAGGCGGCTGGACTCAAGCCGACGAGTGTGTTCCCCATCCGGCGAGCACAAGGAGGACGACACCGGGACCAGCTCTACCTGGCCCATTTGGAGAAGGGGTCCACCACCATGGCGGGCCTGTCGAGGGTGAGAGCGCTCTTCCACATCGTGGTGGAATGGGAGCGCTACCGCCCGAAGAAGCGGGACGTAACGCAGTGTGGCAACTGCCTTGCGCTCGGACACGGCACACGGAACTGCCACATGAAGCCCCGCTGTGGCAAATGTGCCGGCGCGCACGCCACTACGACTTGCCAACCGATGGAGGGCACCGAGCCGAAGTGCGCCAACTGCGGTGCAAACCATGAGGGCAGCAGCCGCATCTGCCCCAAACGTGCGGAATTTCTGGCAATCCGCCAGCAAGCATCCGCGAAGAAGCTGGGACGGCAACGCCAGCGCCAACCACCTCCACCGCTGACTGAGGAGCACTTCCCGACGCCCCGCTACCAAGTGCCCAATCTGCCACCGCTTCAACCAACCCACCGGCAGGCATCCCGCCAGTCGGCCCCTTCCGTTCAGCATCGCCTCGCGGCCGCCGCCGCCGCCCCACCGGTGCAGAATGCGCCCCCTCCTGGATGGGGGAATCCTGGACGCAGTGTCCCCGGCACTCCTCCCTCCGACGACGGCTCCCTGTACACTCCGGAGCAAATGTTGGAGTACACTCCGGAGCAAATCGCGGCGTACTGCCCGAAGCAAACCAACATCAACGACGGAACATCGGCGGCCCTAAAGCAAGACATCGTCAAACTGACACGGCGGCAGGGGCAGTTCATCCTGGCTGGCGATCTGAATGCAAGGCACGAGATCTGGGGAAACCCCCGGCGAAATAGGAACGGCCTCATCCTACAACAGGACCTGGAGGAAGGCCACTACACCATCCTGAGCCCGGATTCACCCACCCGCCTGAGCCGGTCCGGGGCCCATGCGACCATTGATATCTTCCTGACCAACATGGCCGACAACATCTCCCAACCGGTCGTTCACCAGGACCTGAGCTCGGACCACTACCCGGTGGTGGCAGAAGTTGGTTCCCTGGTCAACCGGCATCGGGTCACCCGGCGCAACTACCACCGTGTCGACTGGGGCCAATTCCAGCGGTGTGTCGACGCTAACATCCAGTACGAGGCTCCCCTGGCGTCCGCTGAAGACATCGACCGGCACCTGCAGAGCGTCGAAGAGGCCATCTCCGTGGCCCGAGAACAGCATGTACCAGCATCTGGTCAGGTGAGCAACACCCTTTTCATCGATCGTGTTACCAAAGATCTCATTCGTTTAAGGAACACCAAACGCAGGCAGTATCAACGCTCTGGTCTGCCTGCGTTGAAAAGCGAAGTCAATCGCATATCCAAAATAATCAAGGCCAGAATGGTGGACCTCAGGAACGATGATTTTTCCAACAAGATCCGCTCTCTCCCAGATTGTGCTAGGCCATTCTGGAAGATGACCAAACTTTTGAAATCCAAACCCAGACCTATTCCACCGTTGATCCCATTAGACAACACCGACTCTGAGGATCGCTTGATAACCCCTGCGGAGAAGGCTGCTGAGATAGGTCGGCATTTCGTCAGCTCCCACAATCTAGGGCTAGACATTCCTAGCCCACACGACGCTGCTGTTTCCGAACACGCAGCTAACCTACACCGATCTCCCAACGACTTCTCGGAGGAGTTGGAGATCACTGCTGACGAGTTGCTGGCCTATCTCAAAACATCCAAAAACATGAAGGCCCCAGGTTTCGACAACATCCTGAACTTGGAGCTCAAGCAATTGAGTCTCCAGTTCTACCAACATCTGGCACTGATTTTCAATCAGTGCCTTCGACTTAGCTACTTCCCCTCGTCGTGGAAGTCAGCAAAAGTCATCCCCATTAAGAAACCTGGGAAGGACCCTTCCTCCCCCAAAAGCTATCGACCCATCAGCCTTCTCTCAGGGTTATCAAAGCTCTTTGAAAAAGCGATCAACAGACGGCTGCTTTCGGCAGCCGATCAAAACAACATCTTGCTCGAGGAACAGTTTGGCTTTCGACGCGGTCGTTCAACCGTGCACCAACTGACTCGAGTAACCAACATCCTCAGGCGGAACAAGTCCCTTGCCAAATCCTCCGCCATGGCGTTGCTCGATGTTGAAAAAGCATTCGACAACGTCTGGCACGACGGCCTGGTGTACAAGCTGCACCGATACAATCTTCCCACCTATTTGGTGAAAATCATCAAAAACTATCTGTTTAACAGGACGTTCAGGGTTTCCCTTAATGGAGTCAACTCAGACCCTCACAACATCCCCGCAGGTGTCCCACAGGGCAGTATTTTAGGTCCCCTACTATACAACCTGTTCACCTCGGACATGCCTCAGCTCCCTGAAGGCGGCTCTCTGTCACTGTTCGCTGACGACACATCAGTCGTCTACAGCGGCAGATTCACGAGAGCACTAACATCTCGACTCCAGAGAGGCCTGAACGTCTTGTCAGATTATTTGAACAGCTGGAAGATCTGTATCAACGCAGCGAAGACCCAGGTCATCCTCTTCCCCTATTCCAAATCCCCCAGACTTGTTCCGGCTGAGGATTGTAAAATCACCCTCGGTGGATCAACGGTGGAATGGTCTGATGCAGCCGACTACCTTGGGCTAACGTTAGACAGCAAGCTTCTCTTCAGACAGCAGGTTGACAAAACGGTCACTAAAAGCAACATCTTGCTCAAAGCATTGTACCCCCTGATCAACCGGAAGTCAACTCTGTCTCTGAAGAATAAGCTTGCTGTTTACAAACAGGTCATTCTTCCAGTAATTGAATATGGCGTACCAATCTGGGAGAGTTGCGCTAAAACCCACCATCTGAGGCTCCAGAGGACCCAAAATAAGTTCCTCCGGATGATCCTCAATAGTCCTCCGAGAACGAGGACAACCGAGGTCCACCGTCTGGCCGAGATCAAAACACTAGAGGAGCGCTTTGGTGACTCGATCGGCAGATTTAGGGCTCGTTGCCATCAATCGGACCAGCAGGTCATCCGGGACCTCGTTCCCCCCTAGGTTATCAAATTTTTCTTGTAGTGTAAATAGTTAGTTAGGTTATCAAATTCTCTTTTTATAAAAATTACCAGAGCCCATAAGGCCAAGAAAAACTAGGGTAACACCACAATATCAAACCAGCCAAGCAAAAACCATTACAAACAAAGTTGAAGGACCCCTTCGGGGTCAAACCCTTAACATGTAAAATAATTTTGTACAAAAATCCAAAATGAAAATAAAATGAATTTAATGAAATGAAATTGGCGCAGCCATCAGTTCCAGTACTACCGTCGTCGAACACAGAACCAAATTCATCCAAAATGACCGGCCGTGGCAAGGGAGGCAAAGGACTCGGAAAAGGAGGCGCCAAGCGTCATCGCAAGGTTTTGCGTGATAACATCCAGGGTATCACCAAGCCCGCAATCCGTCGTCTGGCTCGTCGTGGAGGAGTCAAGCGTATCTCCGGACTTATCTACGAGGAAACTCGTGGTGTGTTGAAGGTGTTCCTGGAAAACGTCATCCGTGATGCCGTTACCTACACTGAACACGCCAAGCGTAAAACCGTTACCGCTATGGATGTTGTCTACGCTCTGAAGCGTCAGGGACGCACCCTGTACGGTTTCGGAGGTTAAATCGCATTCCAAAGTTTCGCTCTTCAAACGGCCCTTTTCAGGGCCACCAAACACACTCATCAAGGAGTTGATACGACAAATGTTCACACACTAAAAGCAAGGGTAATCTAATGGGACAAGCACTACACGCTTTTGCAGTCCGGCGGTGGCGTGGCTTGGGGAGAAAATTCTCGTCTCCGATTGGAAGACACCATAAAATGCCAATATATATATATACATACATAGTCTAGTCTAGTCAGCACTGTCATTTCCCGGGGTGGCACTACTGTTGTTACTTACTTGTTGTACTTCGGTCGGTTCGAAAACAACAACCGCTATGATGCCACGCCGGTGAAATCCAGTGCGTGCATCTTTCCATACCAATCTCACGTGCATGCATCTCAACTCCGGACTTCAGTGTCAGGTACGGAACGCTCGTCGTACCACTCCCTATTACCTATTACCACTCATCAAATTCCATTAGGATTGCGTTAGGAACTTCTTAGTTTGCCTCGCTCGGTTCCACAATGCGATGGACGAACAAATATTTCATCATGTTCCACACTGTACCTTATGAGAAATGGATGCGGTTGCAATCAATATTTACAAGCACTGGAATTGTGTTCGCGCACCCGAAACGAAACGAAGGGAAAACGAATCACCGAACCGGGTGAGAGACGGGAATTTGAATCCACCGACGGGAAAAAACCGGGAATTTGAGAAGGTCACCGGGAAAATCGTTTTGAACGAACATTTCCAAGCTTCGAATCTACAAACCACAACAAGCATTTATGACTTTGAACAAATCAGTTTCATTGAAATGTATTGAAAGTGGATGATGAAATGTCTACCGTAAAATGGGGTGTTTTCAAGCAACTTCTAGTATGTCAATAATTAAACAAAGGACAGCCCTACTACAGTAAGGACCCGATTTTGTCAGCCCCTCGATGAATTTTAGGCTGACCAAATCGGGTCATTTTATTTTGTTCCCGTTTTTCAAATTTCGACATGGTTACATGGACTTTTAAAGAGGGTACGTGGTAAAACATGACGATACCAATTTTTTGACAAATCTGAAATTGGCTGACAAAATCGGGTCAGTACTGGATTCTCTCGTCGCGTGCCAAACACAATTATGAGGATCCTATGGCAGATTTCTGAGATAATCATGAAAATGTGTGATTTTTGACGTAACTGCAAAACAGGGTTGTAAAGGAATTTGACTTTCGCAAATGAAACCATATTTTGCCAACAACAAAACATAATCTTTTTGATCAATAACTTTGATGCTTTCATTCATTTTCATAAGTTATGCTCAACCTCAATCAGATAATACATCAATATTATCGAACTTGGAACTCCTGCAAACGCAAACCGTTTTCTTTTAACTGCTAAATCTTTCATAGTTATTAATCTGGAAAACTGTCAATACTTCGTAAAATTGTCTTGAATTGTTTTTGAGACTTAAATGCAACAGGATCATAACCTATATACCGTTAAGTCACCAGTCACCGTGCGGCCTCCATTCACCGTGCACATATACAAATTCCTACAGAATATTCATACAATTTTCACAAATCATTCTTTGGTCAGCAAAATAAGATAAAACTGATGAAACGAACTAGTTTTTGCCACAAATAATTTTGAAAAACCTAGTTTATGTAGACAAAATCATGTGAATTCTGTTTGATAACGAGATATTGCAACAATCTTAGTAGAAACGCCAAAAAATCACATTTTTTATTTTAACGATAGAGTATGAAATTTTTCAAAATTTCAACAAGTTTTCACTGTGGATATTATTAGTAAGATGTATTTCATCGTATGAGCAATGAGATTTAATGCAAATTAGAATTTTTATTGTGTTTCAGTCGAAACCCAAATGCACGGTGAATGGATCCTTTTCAATATATATGGATCCTATTACCGTGTATAGTGTAAAAGGCATGAAATTATGCGATAATATTAGTTTTATTGTTATGTCGTCATTAAACTACTTCATATTTAGAATTTAAGTGAATATGGAATGGTTTGGACAATACAGTCAAACCTCCTATAACGATTTTAATTAAAAAATAATAATTTAGCCAATTTTTAAACTTTGTATAGTTTTTATTGTAAATGAAGATTTGAATACTCTTAAAAATGAATGCGCACACTACTAGCAACATAGTTGCTCCATTAACAACGTTTCTTCAAGATACAAAATCAAATCATGACGAAAACTATACGCACGGTAAATGGTGACACATAGAACGGTACGAGGCGACCTTAACATGACATTTTCAAACATAATTTTTGACTAATTTTTTGTTATGCATCACTAGTTTTAGATTTTTCCCTGAATTATTATATAATTGCCCGCTACGTAGTGGTATTCTAGTACGCTTCAAATTATTTGGAATAGTTTTATATTTTTTTGAAGTGCAAATTTTTCTTAAATGCACGGTGAATGGTAGCTTGACGGTACAGTTAACTCTCCCTAACTCGATATTGAAATTGTCTTGAATTGGTTTTGATACTTGAATGCAACAGGATCATAACCTATATATTTGCATTTGCTTCTTTGAATGATTGTTCTCCTTCGTCTTCGAAAATAGCCCCTATTTGTTTTGCTGGTCTGCTCGATAGGTAGACAGTTTGACAGTTCGATAGGTAGATTTGGTTTCACTCTTCGCGCAACTCGGGTGCCTCTGAGAAAAAAAAAAAAAAAAAAAAATCCCATATTTTCAGGGCTAGACATTTTAGTAATATTCAGTAACAAACAAAATAGTCCCCTTAACCTTTACAATGCAGTGTTACTTCACGGAACAAGCCTAAAGTATAATGGAACATATATCGGCATAAATCGAACGAGTTTTGTAACTTGGAAAAAGTAGTAGAAAAGATAATCCCCTAACACCCCGCTAACTTTCAAAAAGAAACTTTTTCCATAAGAAATATTAAAAGGCGAAATCTAGATAACATTTTCAAAAGCTTTTGTCTGCGTTGTGATCTCAATTAAATATACTTATGTTCTGGGTTACTCACATAGTTTTGTTAATATTGTTTCATTGTTTTGTAGTTAAATCTTTTTTGCCAATAAAATTCTTTCAAAAATGGTTTGAATCGTTTTCAATATCTAGACTCCACAATACCTAATATTAATAGATATCCCCGATCACATAATGCAGCTCACAATCCTCCGAACAAAGCAAGCATTTCAGATGACTGATATATCGACTTCCGACGTTTTTGTGACTTTTCAAACTTGATGGAGAAGTTCAATCCCTTAAAACCCCACGAGTCCTTAACACCCCATTTTACGGTACTAACTTCTTAAAAAGGTTTCACTTTTCTCAATAATTAGCAATGTAGTACCAAACAATGTTTGTTTGATTTTTTGAGCTTGGCTCTAACTTTTTGACTCAAGAGTTTGAAAGAAAAGTTTACTAGCCTAAAATAATCTTGCCGAAAGTTTTTGCACTCAAACATATTGGATACAAAAAAAAATCCTAAGTTGTTGAATATTCATACCACAATAAATCCAGATTTCCTTGGGAACAGCATTTTAAGAGTTTCTAATCTCTCATTAGTTAACTAATCGATTACAAATTGAATAGGTAAGGTAGATGCTGCTACATGTGTGGGTTTGTTTTATTTTTTTTAATTCACCCTAGATTTAATTACTTTAGAGAAACATCAATTTAATGAAACACTGATTTATTTTGGCATCTGGAGTTTGGCATCGGCCAAATTATCTGAAACTCGGCAGTAAGACGCACTTGAAGAGCATAATGTTGATAAATAGCAGTCAAGGCCTTCCTTAGTGTAGTGGTAAAGTCGGTGGCTACAAAGCAAACCCATGCTGAAGGTGTCTGGGTTCAACTTCCCAACAAGCCATGTGAGCAAAATGGTCACATAAAAAAATAAAGTGAGAAGCCGGCCAAGAAAAATGAGAAGAAGAAGAGGCATTCGCAAAATCCCATGTGCGAAATAAATCAAAAGAATGAGCACAAAAAATTTTGATAATGAAGACGCGTTCACTCCAACGGAAATGCTCCACGTGTAGTAACAGCGGCGGAAGTAATTTACCGGTTTCAATTTGAGTGTCAGGAGCTCAGGGCCAAATTTTCGAGCCGCAAATTTTTCTCGGTGCACGCAAGCAAATGGCGGCGGTGCTCACTCTCTTTCTCTCGTACCCAAACTGCGATGGGGGGATGTGAGGCGTTCGATTCGCCAATCACGCTTAAAATCAGTTACACTGTATTGATTTGCTCTCATCTTTGGAATAGTGGAACAGCATTGGATTACGAAAATCAAACATACTGAGCAAGGTCGACCCATTGGCCCCGAAAGATTGAGATTTTCAGAAGCCAATCCCTGGGCTTAGTATTTTACTGCCAATTAACTTAATTTGCAACATCCACAAGAGTAATTTGATTATTCCGCAAGGAAAATAGTGGCAGTTCGCTCATACTGGATCAGCTGTCAAGATTACTTTGGTTATTAGCAGCAAACTGTACTTGACCGCTCTACTTGGGATGTCGATACTCAGCCTGCCCAGTAGGTCCGGTACGTACGGACCTGTGAACTAGACTATCGAAATGCATACATTTTGCATTTTGACATACGAACGCTTTATGTTTCGTTTTAGCATCAACTCACATCCAGGCGTCGGTAGGCGCGTGGTGTACGCACAGACCTAACGATCGCAAGGTCCTTGGTTCGATTCCAGGTTGCTGCGAGAAACATTTTTTGTTGCCAATGTTTGGTTTCATAAGGCAAAGCTATGAATTTCAACCCGATTTATTGTGGCGAATTTTCATAAGTGCATCCAATGTATTTCGATAGTCCATTTGCCTGAGTGTATTAAAAACGCACGGGCCTATCGATCGCAAGGTCCTTGGTTCGATTCCAGGTTGCCGCGAAAACATGTTTTGGTTTCACAAGGCAACGCTACGAATCTCAACCCGATTTAAATAAGGCTCCCCCAAAACTACGCGACTTTTTACGGCGACAGCGACACGATTTCGTTGTTGTGTCGCTGCAAGCACTCTTCTATGGAACCATCTTGACTGACACGACGCGAATCGCTGCGAAATCGCGACGTTTTTTTGTCGCTGTCGCCGTAAAAAGTCGCTTAGATCTGGGGAGCCTTTAAGTCGATAGACTTCTTCAAATCCTTGAATCATTCGAGTGTATCAAAAGCTGTTCCTCTAGTGGAGGTTTGCTTTGGGTACGGATGCACCGCTACAGTGAGTGCCAGCCAGTGCTCGCCTACCTGTCCGGGCTTTACAGTTGCTGGCAGAGAAAGGGGTGCATGATTGGCCAATTTTATTGATTTGCGAAAGGGTTCGGGAAGAATTCGCCATTCAGTGGCAAAGTGCACGTAACTTTTCGGGGGGATTTATTTCCCTCTGGAAATAAATGGAAATGGAATATCATTGACTGTGCAACTCTTTGTTCTAAACTTGGATGGTAGTCCTGAAAAGGACTGATTGGATGTTAGATACTGTTTTACAACAGTACGGTTGCTGTCCCAAATTTACTTCTTGGCAGCGGTCTTCTTCGCGGCAGCTTTCTTGGCTGGGGCAGCCTTCTTCGGTTTTGGGGTCTTGGGCTTCTTGGCGGCGGTCTTGGAAGGTTTGGTGGCCTTCTGCTTCGGAGCAGCAGCCTTCTTCACACCACCGGCCTTTTTGGCAGCCTTGGCACCAGCAGCTTTGGCTTTCTTGGCTGCAGCCGGCTTCTTGGCTTTCTTCTCGCCGGCTGGCTTCTTGGCCTTCTTCTCCCCAGCTGGTTTCTTGGTGGCCTTCTTCTTCTCTCCGGTAGCCTTCTTGGCCTTCTTCTCGCCGGCCTTCTTCGGTTTCTTCTCACTGGCGGCCTTCTTAGCTTCAGCCTTCAGCTTGAACGAACCGGAAGCGGCCGGTGCCTTGGTTTGGACGAACTTGCCCTTCTCGACGCCATTCTTCAAGGCCTTCTTGAGGAATGGGGCAAGCTTGGCGACATCGCATTTGTAGTTGGCGGCGATGTACTTCTTGATGGCCTGCAGGGACGATCCGTTGCGTTCCTTCAAGGTTTTGATGGCAGCAACAACCATGTCGTTGACTGGGGGGTGGTCGACGGCTTCTTCGGCTTGCCTGTCCCTTGGGGGCCCTTGGCTTCTTGGTCTTGGCTGGCGAGGCAGCCGGGGCTGCGGCAGCGGCTTCAGTGGCAACTTCAGACATCTCGATAGGTAGCTAGAGTAACACTCACACGATGGCGATAGTAAACGAATGAATGAGCGGAAATCTGCACCACAGTGCGGTGTTCGATTTCGTCGTCTGTGTTAGGGATGCAGACAATGGTCGTCCACTGATGACTGTTCGCGAATATTGTACATATTTTTGGTAACACCTTTTTAAAACGCATTTTTCGGTATATCGCACTAAGTATTTGCCTGTCTAGTATGTCCGTTTGGTGAGTGCATGAGTCTCGCTAGCAGCCCGTCCATCGCCACATCGGGCCGGTTTTCGCGAGAAGCACCGCTGAGACATGTCTTTACAGCACCCGTGCGCCATATGGTGTGGCTTTGCTCGATAAAACAATCAATAGTAATATTGAAACAATACCACCCTGCACGGCGGTGGTGAATTTGGCAACATGAATGGTTGCTCTTTGCGTGACATGCGGTATAGCCAGTATGCCGGGTCTAATGGCCCTAATGAGCCTCAAACAAAGTCATTCCCAGTGCCGACGAGCGATGTTACGCGTTTGGTTTTAGTAAACTTTGAACAATGTTAATTTGATGTTTTTCATCAAACATACCGAAAACTTGGGCTCGACTATGACGTCAGTCACACAAGTTTGTGCCATTTTGTCCGGAAAACAATGTCACCAAACACTAATCACCTTCCACCTGTGCACTGTTGGTTGGTCGAATGTGTGCAAATTGCTGGCATTGCCTCAGCCATCGGCGGCAACTGCATTGGAAAAGGACAGTGCACGTGCTACTATGGATCTAGCTTATCTGAGAATGTTTTACTTCAAGAAGCAAGCAAGCAAAGCAAGCACCCTCCCTGCGGTGGAATCTGCAAATGAGCTAGTGCGAAATCTGCCCGAATAGGCATCGGTTTTGCTAGCTGCAGTTGCATCGAATGAACATTCCATACAATCTCTTCTGGCGGCAGTAGTACCGGACATGTCGCGCTGAATTCGCGACAAATTGTTCTCGGAAGTCCCTAACATGCCCCACGGCACGTGTTCCCGGTGTAGAAACTGCACCCTACACTCCCCCGATCGAGATATATTTTTGTGTACAGTGCCCTCAGGGGCTGTTCAACGTGTCTGTCCGTGCTAGTACTGAGCAACACCGAGCCAGGAAGCCGAATGGCAACCACACAACGTGTCATGTCACCATCATTCGCAAACTTCATAACGCCAACAATGACCATTTGCAACGCGCCCACCACCCATTGTGTATAAGAATGTTTTCCCAATTTCGTTTGACCCGTTACATCTCGAAGACACACCACCAA
>NC_035109.1:341352747-341453456 GCF_002204515.2 Aedes aegypti
AAGAAGGCCGCCAGTGAGAAGAAACCGAAGAAGGCCGGCGAGAAGAAGGCCAAGAAGGCTACCGGAGAGAAGAAGAAGGCCACCAAGAAACCAGCTGGGGAGAAGAAGGCCAAGAAGCCAGCCGGCGAGAAGAAAGCCAAGAAGCCGGCTGCAGCCAGAAAGCCAAAGCTGCTGGTGCCAAGGCTGCCAAAAAGGCCGGTGGTGTGAAGAAGGCTGCTGCTCCGAAGCAGAAGGCCACCAAACCTTCCAAGACCGCCGCCAAGAAGCCCAAGACCCCAAACCGAAGAAGGCTGCCCCAGCCAAGAAAGCTGCCGCGAAGAAGACCGCTGCCAAGAAGTAAATTTGGGACAGCAACCGTACTGTTGTAAAACAGTATCTAACATCCAATCAGTCCTTTTCAGGACTACCATCCAAGTTTAGAACAAAGAGTTGCACAGTCAATGATATTCCATTTCCATTTATTTCCAGAGGGAAATAAATCCCCCCGAAAAGTTACGTGCACTTTGCCACTGAATGGCGAATTCTTCCCGAACCCTTTCGCAAATCAATAAAATTGGCCAATCATGCACCCCTTTCTCTGCCAGCAACTGTAAAGCCCGGACAGGTAGGCGAGCACTGGCTGGCACTCACTGTAGCGGTGCATCCGTACCCAAAGCAAACCTCCACTAGAGGAACAGCTTTTGATACACTCGAATGATTCAAGGATTTGAAGAAGTCTATCGACTTAAAGGCTCCCCCAGATCTAAGCGACTTTTTACGGCGACAGCGACAAAAAAAACGTCGCGATTTCGCAGCGATTCGCGTCGTGTCAGTCAAGATGGTTCCATAGAAGAGTGCTTGCAGCGACACAACAACGAAATCGTGTCGCTGTCGCCGTAAAAAGTCGCGTAGTTTTGGGGGAGCCTTATTTAAATCGGGTTGAGATTCGTAGCGTTGCCTTGTGAAACCAAAACATGTTTTCGCGGCAACCTGGAATCGAACCAAGGACCTTGCGATCGATAGGCCCGTGCGTTTTTAATACACTCAGGCAAATGGACTATCGAAATACATTGGATGCACTTATGAAAATTCGCCACAATAAATCGGGTTGAAATTCATAGCTTTGCCTTATGAAACCAAACATTGGCAACAAAAAATGTTTCTCGCAGCAACCTGGAATCGAACCAAGGACCTTGCGATCGTTAGGTCTGTGCGTACACCACGCGCCTACCGACGCCTGGATGTGAGTTGATGCTAAAACGAAACATAAAGCGTTCGTGTGTCAAAATGCAAAATGTATGCATTTCGATAGTCTAGTTCACAGGTCCGTACGTACCGGACCTACTGGGCAGGCTGAGTATCGACATCCCAAGTAGAGCGGTCAAGTACAGTTTGCTGCTAATAACCAAAGTAATCTTGACAGCTGATCCAGTATGAGCGAACTGCCACTATTTTCCTTGCGGAATAATCAAATTACTCTTGTGGATGTTGCAAATTAAGTTAATTGGCAGTAAAATACTAAGCCCAGGGATTGGCTTCTGAAAATCTCAATCTTTCGGGGCCAATGGGTCGACCTTGCTCAGTATGTTTGATTTTCGTAATCCAATGCTGTTCCACTATTCCAAAGATGAGAGCAAATCAATACAGTGTAACTGATTTTAAGCGTGATTGGCGAATCGAACGCCTCACATCCCCATCGCAGTTTGGGTACGGGAGAAAGAGAGTGAGCACCGCCGCCATTTGCTTGCGTGCACCGAGAAAAATTTGCGGCTCGAAAATTTGGCCCTGAGCTCCTGACACTCAAATTGAAACCGGTAAATTACTTCCGCCGCTGTTACTACACGTCGAGCATTTCCGTTGGAGTGAACGCGTCTTCATTATCAAAATTTTTTGTGCTCATTCTTTTGATTTATTTCGCACATGGGATTTTGCGAATGCCTCTTCTTCTTCTCATTTTTCTTGGCCGGCTTCTCACTTTATTTTTTTATGTGACCATTTTGCTCACATGGCTTGTTGGGAAGTTGAACCCAGACACCTTCAGCATGGGTTTGCTTTGTAGCCACCGACTTTACCACTACACTAAGGAAGGCCTTGACTGCTATTTATCAACATTATGCTCTTCAAGTGCGTCTTACTGCCGAGTTTCAGATAATTTGGCCGATGCCAAACTCCAGATGCCAAAATAAATCAGTGTTTCATTAAATTGATGTTTCTCTAAAGTAATTAAATCTAGGGTGAATTAAAAAAATAAAACAAACCCACACATGTAGCAGCATCTACCTTACCTATTCAATTTGTAATCGATTAGTTAACTAATGAGAGATTAGAAACTCTTAAAATGCTGTTCCCAAGGAAATCTGGATTTATTGTGGTATGAATATTCAACAACTTAGGATTTTTTTTTGTATCCAATATGTTTGAGTGCAAAAACTTTCGGCAAGATTATTTTAGGCTAGTAAACTTTTCTTTCAAACTCTTGAGTCAAAAAGTTAGAGCCAAGCTCAAAAAATCAAACAAACATTGTTTGGTACTACATTGCTAATTATTGAGAAAAGTGAAACCTTTTTAAGAAGTTAGTACCGTAAAATGGGGTGTTAAGGACTCGTGGGGTTTTAAGGGATTGAACTTCTCCATCAAGTTTGAAAAGTCACAAAAACGTCGGAAGTCGATATATCAGTCATCTGAAATGCTTGCTTTGTTCGGAGGATTGTGAGCTGCATTATGTGATCGGGGATATCTATTAATATTAGGTATTGTGGAGTCTAGATATTGAAAACGATTCAAACCATTTTTGAAAGAATTTTATTGGCAAAAAAGATTTAACTACAAAACAATGAAACAATATTAACAAAACTATGTGAGTAACCCAGAACATAAGTATATTTAATTGAGATCACAACGCAGACAAAAGCTTTTGAAAATGTTATCTAGATTTCGCCTTTTAATATTTCTTATGGAAAAAGTTTCTTTTTGAAAGTTAGCGGGGTGTTAGGGGATTATCTTTTCTACTACTTTTTCCAAGTTACAAAACTCGTTCGATTTATGCCGATATATGTTCCATTATACTTTAGGCTTGTTCCGTGAAGTAACACTGCATTGTAAAGGTTAAGGGGACTATTTTGTTTGTTACTGAATATTACTAAAATGTCTAGCCCTGAAAATATGGTTTTTTTTTTTTTTTTTTTTTTTTTTTTTTTTTTTTTTTTTTTTTTTTTTTTTTTTTTTCTCAGAGGCACCCGAGTTGCGCGAAGAGTGAAACCAAATCTACCTATCGAACTGTCAAACTGTCTACCTATCGAGCAGACCAGCAAAACAAATAGGGGCTATTTTCGAAGACGAAGGAGAACAATCATTCAAAGAAGCAAATGCAAATATATAGGTTATGATCCTGTTGCATTCAAGTATCAAAACCAATTCAAGACAATTTCAATATCGAGTTAGGGAGAGTTAACTGTACCGTCAAGCTACCATTCACCGTGCATTTAAGAAAAATTTGCACTTCAAAAAAATATAAAACTATTCCAAATAATTTGAAGCGTACTAGAATACCACTACGTAGCGGGCAATTATATAATAATTCAGGGAAAAATCTAAAACTAGTGATGCATAACAAAAAATTAGTCAAAAATTATGTTTGAAAATGTCATGTTAAGGTCGCCTCGTACCGTTCTATGTGTCACCATTTACCGTGCGTATAGTTTTCGTCATGATTTGATTTTGTATCTTGAAGAAACGTTGTTAATGGAGCAACTATGTTGCTAGTAGTGTGCGCATTCATTTTTAAGAGTATTCAAATCTTCATTTACAATAAAAACTATACAAAGTTTAAAAATTGGCTAAATTATTATTTTTTATTAAAATCGTTATAGGAGGTTTGACTGTATTGTCCAAACCATTCCATATTCACTTAAATTCTAAATATGAAGTAGTTTAATGACGACATAACAATAAATCTAATATTATCGCATAATTTCATGCCTTTTACACTATACACGGTAATAGGATCCATATATATTGAAAAGGATCCATTCACCGTGCATTTGGGTTTCGACTGAAACACAATAAAAATTCTAATTTGCATTAAATCTCATTGCTCATACGATGAAATACATCTTACTAATAATATCCACAGTGAAAACTTGTTGAAATTTTGAAAAATTTCATACTCTATCGTTAAAATAAAAAATGTGATTTTTTGGCGTTTCTACTAAGATTGTTGCAATATCTCGTTATCAAACAGAATTCACATGATTTTGTCTACATAAACTAGGTTTTTCAAAATTATTTGTGGCAAAAACTAGTTCGTTTCATCAGTTTTATCTTATTTTGCTGACCAAAGAATGATTTGTGAAAATTGTATGAATATTCTGTAGGAATTTGTATATGTGCACGGTGAATGGAGGCCGCACGGTGACTGGTGACTTAACGGTATATAGGTTATGATCCTGTTGCATTTAAGTCTCAAAAACAATTCAAGACAATTTTACGAAGTATTGACAGTTTCCAGATTAATAACTATGAAAGATTTAGCAGTTAAAAGAAAACGGTTTGCGTTTGCAGGAGTTCCAAGTTCGATAATATTGATGTATTATCTGATTGAGGTTGAGCATAACTTATGAAAATGAATGAAAGCATCAAAGTTATTGATCAAAAAGATTATGTTTTGTTGTTGGCAAAATATGGTTTCATTTGCGAAAGTCAAATTCCTTTACAACCCTGTTTTGCAGTTACGTCAAAAATCACACATTTTCATGATTATCTCAGAAATCTGCCATAGGATCCTCATAATTGTGTTTGGCACGCGACGAGAGAATCCAGTACTGACCCGATTTTGTCAGCCAATTTCAGATTTGTCAAAAAATTGGTATCGTCATGTTTTACCACGTACCCTCTTTAAAAGTCCATGTAACCATGTCGAAATTTGAAAAACGGGAACAAAATAAAATGACCCGATTTGGTCAGCCTAAAATTCATCGAGGGGCTGACAAAATCGGGTCCTTACTGTAGTAGGGCTGTCCTTTGTTTAATTATTGACATACTAGAAGTTGCTTGAAAACACCCCATTTTACGGTAGACATTTCATCATCCACTTTCAATACATTTCAATGAAACTGATTTGTTCAAAGTCATAAATGCTTGTTGTGGTTTGTAGATTCGAAGCTTGGAAATGTTCGTTCAAAACGATTTTCCCGGTGACCTTCTCAAATTCCCGGTTTTTCCCGTCGGTGGATTCAAATTCCCGTCTCTCACCCGGTTCGGTGATTCGTTTTCCCTTCGTTTCGTTTCGGGTGCGCGAACACAATTCCAGTGCTTGTAAATATTGATTGCAACCGCATCCAGTGAGCGGGACATTTCTCATAAGGTACAGTGTGGAACATGATGAAATATTTGTTCGTCCATCGCATTGTGGAACCGAGCGAGGCAAACTAAGAAGTTCCTAACGCAATCCTAATGGAATTTGATGAGTGGTAATAGGTAATAGGGAGTGGTACGACGAGCGTTCCGTACCTGACACTGAAGTCCGGAGTTGAGATGCATGCACGTGAGATTGGTATGGAAAGATGCACGCACTGGATTTCACCGGCGTGGCATCATAGCGGTTGTTGTTTTCGAACCGACCGAAGTACAACAAGTAAGTAACAACAGTAGTGCCACCCCGGGAAATGACAGTGCTGACTAGACTAGACTATGTATGTATATATATATATTGGCATTTTATGGTGTCTTCCAATCGGAGACGAGAATTTTCTCCCCAAGCCACGCCACCGCCGGACTGCAAAAGCGTGTAGTGCTTGTCCCATTAGATTACCCTTGCTTTTAGTGTGTGAACATTTGTCGTATCAACTCCTTGATGAGTGTGTTTGGTGGCCCTGAAAAGGGCCGTTTGAAGAGCGAAACTTTGGAATGCGATTTAACCTCCGAAACCGTACAGGGTGCGTCCCTGACGCTTCAGAGCGTAGACAACATCCATAGCGGTAACGGTTTTACGCTTGGCGTGTTCAGTGTAGGTAACGGCATCACGGATGACGTTTTCCAGGAACACCTTCAACACACCACGAGTTTCCTCGTAGATAAGTCCGGAGATACGCTTGACTCCTCCACGACGAGCCAGACGACGGATTGCGGGCTTGGTGATACCCTGGATGTTATCACGCAAAACCTTGCGATGACGCTTGGCGCCTCCTTTTCCGAGTCCTTTGCCTCCCTTGCCACGGCCGGTCATTTTGGATGAATTTGGTTCTGTGTTCGACGACGGTAGTACTGGAACTGATGGCTGCGCCAAACACTAGCGGCCACTTTTATACCCACTCGAGGGTTGAGTTCTTCTTTCCTCTCTTGCTTTTTCTATTCTTCCGTGGCTTCCGATTGGTTGCCTGCATCGATATGAGCATATAAAAGAGGACTGCCTGGTTTTTTGACCCTCATTCTGTCGCTGCGTTTCAACTGATCCGTTTGGATTGAAAGCAAATTAATCATCATCTAACACAATGGCCCGTACCAAGCAGACTGCTCGTAAGTCTACTGGAGGAAAAGCTCCTCGCAAGCAGCTGGCTACCAAAGCCGCTCGCAAGAGCGCCCCAGCCACCGGAGGTGTCAAGAAGCCTCACCGTTATCGGCCAGGAACCGTTGCTCTGCGTGAAATCCGTCGCTACCAAAAGTCGACTGAGCTGCTGATCCGCAAGCTGCCATTCCAGCGTCTGGTTCGTGAGATCGCCCAGGACTTCAAGACCGATCTGCGCTTCCAGAGCTCGGCTGTCATGGCCCTGCAGGAAGCGAGCGAGGCCTATCTGGTCGGTCTTTTCGAAGATACCAACCTTTGCGCCATCCACGCCAAGCGTGTCACCATTATGCCCAAGGACATCCAGCTGGCTCGCCGTATCCGTGGAGAACGCGCTTAAATTCGGTCTGCATTATAGTTGCCATTCTCAACAAAACGGCCCTTTTCAGGGCCACTAGAGCATTCCCTAAAAGAGTTGTGTGAGCAATTTTCCCTTCAGTGTACCTAAAACTGTTTGTTCCCCTGGGGGAACGATTACTTCCTAAAGCCCCTTGACCTTCCTCCTACCACCGAACGATCATACTCTCAACACTGATGAGGGAGGTACGTCAACCAACCGACAACTCGAGTTGTCCCTTCATGCTTCGCTTTGCACACACTTTTGAATGTGCATCTCCAGCGCGGACTTCATTCTCTGGTACCGGCCGTATGTTTCCCCTTCTTCTTATGCTCTTTTCCGGATGCAGAAGCTTTCCCAGCTCGCCTCCCCTTGTTGCTACAAACTAGACAACTCGAACATCCAACATTGAAAGTTTGACCGTATGATTGAAACGTAATCTTTGGCTTGTTTACTTTGAAACACACCCCTATGATAGTTATAATTGATAATTGTGGGGTTTGGAAATTGATTGATTCCTTTAATATTAGGAGCTCCTGATATAGCCTTTCCTCGAATAAATAATATAAGTTTTTTAAATACTACCTGCTTCATCAACTCTTCTATTGTCAAGCAGTAGATAGTAGAAAATGGGGCAGGAACTGGATGAACAGTTTACCCTCCTCTCTCTTCAGGAACAGCTCACGCAGGGCTGGCTGTTTCAATGTTTTATGTTTCTGTTTCGGCAAATTGAACTCCAAAAATCGAAAGTTCGAGGTATCCCGAACAGAACATTTAAGAAGCCCAAACGTTTCCCCCCGCGGAATCTAGGAATTGATTCAGAAATGGTCATAATATGGCCGATATCTCTTCATCGATCCTCTCTGTGGCTAAATTAGATAAATCTGCAATATTTCAACAACAACTCTCTAGCGGTGGACTGGATATTGTCGTCCTGAAAAGGACGGTTTTTGGTTTGATGCACGCAGTGTAACTTATGCCTTCTTTTCGGTTTTCTTCGGCAGCAAGACAGCCTGAATGTTGGGCAGAACACCACCTTGGGCGATGGTAACACCGGACAGCAGCTTGTTCAATTCTTCGTCGTTGCGGATGGCCAACTGCAGATGACGGGGAATGATTCTGGTCTTCTTGTTGTCACGGGCAGCGTTTCCTGCCAATTCGAGCACTTCAGCGGCCAGATATTCCATAACGGCAGCCAAGTAGACTGGAGCGCCGGCACCGACACGCTCGGCATAGTTGCCCTTCCGGAGCAGACGGTGAATACGACCGACTGGGAACTGCAATCCAGCGCGGTTGGAACGGGACTTTGCCTTTCCCTTAACTTTGCCTCCTTTGCCGCGGCCAGACATTTTGTGGTTGAGTTTGAGTGGACTTGAGAAACAAACGTTCACGAAGCGTACGTAAGCGGTACTGATGGTGATTTCACCGGATGAGGGTATCTTTTATACATGCGTAGCCCTGCGCTGCACTCATACTAGGATGGTGCGAACGAAATGGATGAAGTAGCAAACGAAGCGAAGGGGCGGAACAGCGCTCACCATTCTACGGGTATAAAAGAGAACCGACTGGTTCGGTCGGGCATTCAAAACGTGTTAGCCGATCAGATCGGACGTCTTTTCGGTGCTCTCTATTCGTTCTTGGCAAAGTATTAGTTTTTTCTCTCGCGTTGTCCCACGCTTCGTCACTCCCCAGTATGGGCAAACCCGGCCCCTCCGGGACGCAAAAGCGTCGAGCAGACGCCACCGTGGAAGAAAACGTGAGCAAGCGCGTGCTCAAAACCAACCGGTTCGCAGTCCTCGCGGAAAGCGTGGAAAAAAAGGAACGATGTCCGCCGTTCTATACCAAGGGCTTTCCGGAAGAGCTCTACTCGAAGCTGGACTACTACGTCAAGCAAGGCCTGCAAGTGACCCTCCGTCGGTGCACGGATGGGTACAAAATCACCGTTCCCTGTATCAAGCACTACCGTGCGGTGGAGACATTCCTGAACATCAACAAGATGGAATACTTCACCCACGACATGGAAGCCGACAAGCCCTTCAAGGCGATCCTTCGGGGCCTGGATGACATGGAGACCGACAAACTGGAAGCAGAGCTACAGGAAGCAGGTCTCAAGCCGGCGAAGATTTTCAAAATCAGGCGCCACGACTCCAACAAGAGGTACCGCGACCAGCTGTACCTGGTCCACTTCCCCAAGGGCTCCACGTCGCTGAAGGAACTACAGGACATCCGTGCCCTGTTCTACCACGTCGTTCAGTGGGAACGATACAAACCGACCTACCGGGAAGTTACGCAGTGCTCCAACTGCCTGAATTTTGGCCATGGGGCCAAAAACTGCCACATCCAAAGCCGCTGCTCCAACTGCGGGGACAACCATGCCACGGCCGACTGCGCGGCCGAGGAACCGAAGCCCATCTGCGTGAACTGCGGCCAGGGACACTCATCAACAAGCCGCGCCTGCCCGAAGCGAGCTGAATTTATTCAGTTCCGGCGGCAAGTGAACCAACGAAACCATCGCCCGAAGAAGCAAGTAGCCATCGACCTCAGCAACTTCCCGGAGTTAGCACCACCCAAGGGAACCATCCCGGTCCCTGAATCCCAGCGGAAAAGCAACACTGGACCTCCTCCTGGTTTCTGGGCTAGCGCACCTGGAGCCGGTCCGCCAAATTCGTCGTTCCAACAAGGGCATCCGCCCCCGCCGCCCCCGGATGGCATGACGCAAGTGCTGAACCAATTGACATCGCTGGTGACAGAGATGCAGAAAATGCTCATGCAAATGATGCAGTTTTTCATGCGTTGCAATGTTCAGCCTAAAGCTCCTTAATTGGAACGCCCGTTCTGTGGCGCAAAAACAGCCGGAAATCATTGACTTCCTGCATTCCAACGAAATCGACGTAGCGTGCCTCTCGGAGACACACCTTAAACCGCACAAGAACTTCAGCCTCCCTCATCATACCATCGTCCGACTCGACCGGATAAACCATCAGCAAGGTGGTGGCGTGGCTATCGCAACCAGAAGAGGCCTCCAATACCGGTTGCTCCCAGACTTCCGGCTATCGTGCATCGAAGCTGTCGGCATCGAACTGATGTCACCCGACGGCCCCATCATCATCATCGCTGCCTACTGTCCCACCCAGTGCAGAGACTCCGACGGCTCCATAGCACGCTTCAAGAGCGACATCCAGAAGCTGACCCGGCGGAAGCAACGATATATCATCGTCGGTGACCTGAATGCCCGGCACGCTCTGTGGGGCAACTCCAGGAACAACAAGAACGGTACAGTGCTGGCTGATGACCTCCAAGCCGGGCATTATGTCGTTCTTCATCCCGATTCGCCGTCTTTCTTCTCGCCGGCCGGCGTAGGATCGACCCTGGACATCGTTCTCACCAACGTTGCGGACAACTGCTCTCCCCTCCGCTCCGTGACGGACCTGTCGTCGGACCACCTCCCAGTGGTTTTCGAATTGGATCACTCAATTAATCAGTGCCAACAATCCCAGCGGCGCAACTATCATCGAGCGAACTGGCCCCAGCTGCAGCGATTCATCGAGGACCGTGTTCCTGACGACCCTCCAATGGAGACGGTAGAAGAAATCGACGCCGTGCTACGCTGCCTAACGGATGACATCGCCGAGGCGGAACTGAGGTACATCCCGACGTCCCCGATGACACGTAAGTTCGCAAATCTTGACGTAGAAACCAAAAGAATTATCTCCCTTAGGAACGCCGTCAGACGGCAGTTCCAGCGCACAAAAAATCCAAATAGAAAAGTTCTATTCAAAAAGCTAAATAGGATCATTGCCATTCGCGTGGAGAAGATCAAAAACAGGCAGTTTGAGCGTGAAATCAGGGCTTTACCCAGTTACTCGAAGCCCTTCTGGCGCCTAGCTAAGGTACTTAAAAATAAACCTAAACCCATTCCACCCCTCAGAAGTCCAGGTGATAACATAGTACACCTAACTTCTGAGGAGAAAGCAAGTTCTCTCTCCCAGCATTTCATGGCCTCGCACAATCTGGGTCGTGATATCATTAGCCCGATGGAGGAATCGGTATTCGAAAGCGTTTTCCAGCTTGCCCATTCACCATGCGAACTGCCAGACGACCAGAAGGTCACACTGGATGAGCTATCTAGTGTGATTAAATCCACCCGCAATATGAAGGCCCCGGGCTTTGACGGAGTCTTCAACATCGTGCTGAAAAACCTTGGACCCAAAGCCCGCACACTCCTAGCTAACGCGTTCAACCGCTGTTTGGAGATTGGATACTTCCCGGCCGCCTGGAAGCGATCGAAGGTGGTGCCCATCGCCAAGCCTGGAAAGGACCCTACCAGCCCAACGAGCTACCGCCCGATAAGCCTGCTATCCGCTATCAGCAAACTTTTTGAGAGGGTGATCAACACCAGACTCGTGTCCCACACCGAGCTGAACAACATCCTCCCGGACGAACAATTTGGATTCCGGCGGGGACACTCGACAGTCCACCAACTCCAAACGGTGACGAACTCCATCGGCAGGGCGAAGGCCGTCTCAAAGACAACCGTCATGGCACTCCTTGACGTGGAGAAAGCGTTCGATAATGTGTGGCACGACGGTCTGGTCCACAAATTGCTCCGGTATAACTATCCAGTATACCTGGTGAAGACCATCTCCGACTACCTCGATGGTAGATCATCCCAAGTCTGCATAGGCAGCACTCGAGCGGACCCGTACCCGGTCACCGCTGGCGTCCCCCAGGGCAGCATTCTGGGGCCATTACTGTACAACGTGTACACGTCTGACGTCCCACCCCTGCCAGGTGGAGGTACACTGTCCCTGTTCGCCGATGACTCCGCGATCAGGTATGTTGGGCGTGTCATGCGGTCCCTCGTATCCAAACTCCAGAGCGGACTGGACACTTACATCCAATACCTAACCGACTGGAAAATACGCGTCAACGGTTCCAAAACGCAGGCCATCGTGTTCCCGCACCGCAACTCTGACCGCCTGAAACCCACGACCAAACTCAGGGTGCAAGGCGTCGAAATCGAGTGGTCTGCCGACGTCCAGTACATCGGACTTACCCTAGACAGCAAACTGCTATTCCGACAGCACGTTACTGATCGAGTGGCAAAAGGGACCACGATGATGAAACAGCTCTATCCGTTGATAAATCGCCGATCCAAAATGTCCACTACCAACAAGCTGGCAGTATTCAAGCAAATCGTTGCCCCTATGCTGGTGTATGGGTCCCCGGTGTGGCACGGTTGCGCAAAAACGCACATGAGAAAAATTCAGGTACTCCAAAATAAGTACCTAAAGATGATCTGCAACCTCCCTGCAAGGACACGAACCACCGAAGTCCATCGGTTGGCCAACATTGAACCCATTGATGCGAGAATGGCCAAAATTGCTGAGAGACATGAGAGAAAAGCTCAAACATCAGAATACGAAAACATCCGAATGTTATACCCATAGGTTTAGGTTTTAAGTTAGGATTAGGATTTAGTGTTAGAGAAAAATAAAAATAACAAACACGTACCAAATGTACAGAATGTAAAACGTTATCGAACTATTGGAAACTAACTTGTAAGAACAAAATTTAACGAAGATGAATAACTGTTGTACAGTTGAACCACTTAACCTGTAAAAAAATTATTGTAACAAAACCAAAAACAGCTGAATAAAAAATATTTAAAGTCAAAAAAAAAAAGTCGGTCGGGCATCAGTTTCAGTTTTCGTTTGGAATCTAAAACAACGTTAGCAGCACGATGGCACCGAAAACCAGCGGAAAGGCCGCGAAGAAATCCGGCAAGGCCCAGAAGAACATTGTCAAGGGCGATAAGAAGAAGAAGAAGCAGCGCAGGAAGGAAAGCTACGCCATCTACATCTACAAGGTGTTGAAGCAAGTTCACCCCGACACTGGCGTTTCGTCGAAAGCCATGAGCATCATGAACAGCTTCGTCAACGACATCTTTGAGCGTATTGCCGCCGAAGCCTCCCGCCTGGCCCACTACAACAAGCGTTCGACGATCACATCCCGCGAAATCCAAACCGCCGTCCGGCTTCTGCTCCCGGGAGAGTTGGCCAAGCACGCCGTTTCGGAAGGCACCAAGGCCGTCACCAAGTACACCAGCTCCAAGTAAATGACGACCGACACTGCGTTCAATCACACCAAACCAAAAGGCCCTTTTCAGGGCCACTATTTCAATCCCGAAAAAGAGTTGATTTTGAAAATCTGACACTAGACTGTTTTATCACACTATTGAACCGACTGAGGTAGTGTCACGGCGGTGACTTCATACGTGACAACACCCCCCTCTCTTATCAGTTTGAATTTATTCAATTCATTTTATTTATTCGATGTTATCAGTTTCAGTATTGATTAATTATAACGATTACAGTTGCAGAGATTTGGATCCCCATTCAGCTGCGTAATAAATAATAGGAACTTAATTGTTAAGCAGTATAGGGAAAAATCTGTTCACAAAAAAACCCTAGATCTAAGTTTTTCCATCCGTTTGAATTTAAAACAAGAAGATCCACTTCGTACGTTCAACATTTCTGCTGATTGCAAAAAAAATGTTGTACCTTAACCACACTTCATTCACTAGCAGAACGTTTAAAGTTCAATATTTATGCTGATTGCCATGTTGCACCTTAACAACTTCATTTTTGCTATCGGTTGTGCTGCATGTTAGTAGTTTAGACAATTTTGACATCATAGGACTAGCTAGCTAGGCAGGCATGATGACAAGTTTCGTGGTTCGTTCGTTCTTCTTCTCAACGTATTGGAAAGAAGCTCATTATGTTTTCTAGCGTCCCATTACAAACGATCTCGTAAGAGCATCCCAGCAGTTCAGGCTATCATAAAAGTAAGAGGTTGTTTCCGAGATACGACCGCCAAGTTGACGTTGGATAACGTTAGCTTCTTCTATTTGCTGGCTTGAGACAGTCACAAACTTATGAAACATTTCTTTTGCTTAAAATCCAATTAATTTTCACACTACTTGTTGCATGTCAATTCTGATTTATTATAGACATTGTGTGTTATTATTTTGTGTTAATACAAAATAATCACTTTATATGTATTCAGAAGCTAAGGCGATTATATTGAAGAATTGTTTTTCAAATGTATTAATTCAAAATAACTCTTTTTCATTGATTTTGTGGCCCTGAAGAGGGGAAATTAGGGAATATTACACAATCAACTCTTTAAAACACATTTGTTGGCTCTGAAAAGGGCCGATTGATGAATTGTTGAATTTGCGTAACACGGACACATTTTGACGGCGCACTGGTTTCAATCCTCCTCGCCCGATGAGATTTGCGGTGCGGATGACGATGTGCGCTTCAACAAGCGGCTTTGGTCGATTTTCTTCAGCCATCTCGTACAACAGCTTGCCTCTGGTGGCGAGGAGCTGAGCAGGTTTGGAGGAGCTCTTACCAGCTCAAAAGCGAAAACAGAATGAAACCAGATTCAACGAAGGAGGGATGCTTTATACCCTTAGAATAGCAGATGATGCTCCTCCTTTCATATTCTTCGTTTTCTTATCTGGGAAATAGGCTATATGAAACTGATGTCTGGGTAAGGGATGTACAGATTAGCATTATGCTGTTATTGCAACCCGACGGCACTGCAGCAGCATCCTCGGAAACAGCTTCAAATTGCCGTATTGTCAATTATTCGTAATAAATCAATTATTGTATGATGCTATGAGATGAATTAAGAGATTATAGCAAGTATGTGGTAAACACATTAGGGAATATTACACAAATAACTCTTTAAAACATATTTGTTGGCTCTCAAAAGGGCCGATTGAGTTGTTGAATTTGCGTAACACGGACACATTTTGACGGTGCACTGGTTTCAATCCTCCTCGCCCGATGAGATTAGCGGTGCGGATGACGATGTGCGCTTCAACAAGCGGCTTTGGTCGATTTTCTTCAGCCATCTCGAACAAATTAGTGAATATTACACAATCAACTCTTTGAAACACATTTGTTGGCTCTCAAAAGAGCCGACTGAATTGTTGAATTTGCGTAACACGGACACATTTTGGCGGCTTTGGTCGATTTTCTTCAGCCATCTCGAACAAATTAAAGAATATTACACAATCCACTCTTTAAAACACATTTGTTGGCTCTGAAAAGTGCCGAATGAATTGTTGAATTTGCGTAACACGGACACATTTTGACGGCGCACTGGTTGCAATCCTCCTCGCCCGGTGAGATTTTCGGTGCTGATGACGATGTGCGCTTCAACAAGCAGCTTTGGTAGATTTTCTTCAGCCATCTCGAACAAATTAAGGAATATTACACAATCAACTCTTTAAAACACATTTGTTGGCTCTGAAAAGGGCCGATTGAGTTGTTGAATTTGCGTAACACGGACACACTTTGACGGCGCACTGGTTTCAATCCTCCTCGCCCGATGAGATTTGCGGTGCGGATGACGATGTGCGCTTCAACAAGCGGCTTTGGTCGATTTTCTTCAGCCATCTCGAACAAATTAGTGAATATTACACAATCAACTCTTTGAAACACATTTGTTGGTTCTCAAAAGAGCCGACTGAATTGTTGAATTTGCGTAACACGGACACATTTTGGCGGCTTTGGTCGATTTTCTTCAGCCATCTCGAACAAATTAAAGAATATTACACAAAACACTCTTTAAAACACATTTGTTGGCTCTGAAAAGTGCCGAATGAATTGTTGAATTTGCGTAACACGGACACATTTTGACGGCGCACTGGTTGCAATCCTCCTCGCCCGGTGAGATTTTCGGTGCTGATGACGATGTGCGCTTCAACAAGCGGCTTTGGTCGATTTTCTTCAGCCATCTCGAACAAATTAGGGAATATTACACAATCAACTCTTTAAAACACATTCGTTGGCTCTCAAAAGGGCCGATTGATGAATTGTTGAATTTGCGTAACACGGACACATTTTGACGGCGCACTGGTTTCAATCCTCCTCGCCCGATGAGATTTGCGGTGCGGATGACGATGTGCGCTTCAACAAGCGGCTTTGGTCGATTTTCTTCAGCCATCTCGTACAACAGCTTGCCTCTGGGGGCGAGGAGCTGAGCAGGTTTGGAGGAGCTCTTACCAGCTCGAAAGCGAAAACAGAATGAAACCAGATTCAACGAAGGAGGGATGCTTTATACCCTTAGAATAGCAGATGATGCTCCTCCTTTCATATTCTTCGTTTTCTCATCTGGGAAATAGGCTACATGAAACTGATGTCTGGGTAAGGGATGTACAGATTAGCATTATGCTGTTATTGCAACCCGACGGCACTGCAGCAGCATCCTCGGAAACAGCTTCAAATTGCCGTATTGTCAATTATTCGTAATAAATCAATTATTGTATGATGCTATGAGATGAATTAAGAGATTATAGCAAGTATGTGGTAAACACATTAGGGAATATTATACAAATAACTCTTTAAAACACATTTGTTGGCTCTCAAAAGGGCCGATTGAGTTGTTGAATTTGCGTAACACGGACACATTTTGACGGTGCACTGGTTTCAATCCTCCTCGCCCGATGAGATTAGCGGTGCGGATGACGATGTGCGCTTCAACAAGCGGCTTTGGTCGATTTTCTTCAGCCATCTCGTACAAATTAGGGAATATTACACGGACGGTGACGGCTGTGCCGCTCGATCTAATGAACCAGAATGACCGCGCTAGCCTCCCGCATGGCAATGACAGCGGAGCACTGGCTGGTAGCGACGATTTCTGGCCGAAAACGATTATGCTGGCTGGTGCACTCAAATGAGCGGCATCAGTTGCTGCGGCTCCGAAATGCGTGGTTCTTCGGTTCTAATACGTGCTGTATTCGCGTCCTATTGAAAACTGAACTGAGGACGCGAATGACTCTCGAAATTTGCTCGCCGACCGTGTTCACAGTCTGACGGCAAAAAGAAGAATGAGGGAAGAAGCAGGGTGCGGTGCGCTTTTATAGTGGGAAGCGGAACCGAAAAATGTGCTTGAACGTGATTGGTTAGATAAGAAAGGGGTCAACGTTTTACGATATTTCAATAGTTGGTTGCTAATAATCAATAGTGTCCTCCATTTGGATCGACGCGTAGATAAATTTCCAATCGATTCATGGATAAATATTGAAAATCTATCGATAAATGACTGAGTTATTAGCGGTCAAAACCTGACCATTTTTCGTTACATGCTCAATTTTTCGTTTTTCTGAATTGTACCCCCATATGTTGCCGTAAGACGTTATCCAACGTCAATAACGTTTATCGAACAACAGTTGATGCAAATGGTATCGATCGGATAATCTCGATAATGCCATCAATCAGTTCCCATTGATGGGGCCCATTCACATAGTTCATGGGTGGGTGGTGTGTCTTCGAGATGTAACGGGTCAAACGAAATTGGGAAAACATTCTTATACACAATGGGTGGTGGGGGCGCGTTGCAAATGGTCATTGTTGGCGTTATGAAGTTTGCGAATGATGGTGACATGACACGTTGTGTGGTTGCCATTCGGCTTCCTGGCTCGGGTGTTGCTCAGTACTAGCACGGACAGACACGTTGAACAGCCCCTGAGGGCACTGTACACAAAAATATATCTCGATCGGGGGGAGTGTAGGGTGCAGTTTCTACACCGGGAACACGTGCCGTGGGGCATGTTAGGGACTTCCGAGAACAATTTGTCGCGAATTCAGCGCGACATGTCCGGTACTACTGCCGCCAGAAGAGATTGTATGGAATGTTCATTCGATGCAACTGCAGCTAGCAAAACCGATGCCTATTCGGGCAGATTTCGCACTAGCTCATTTGCAGATTCCACCGCAGGGAGGGTGCTTGCTTTGCTTACTTGCTTCTTGAAGTAAAACATTCTCAGATAAGCTAGATCCATAGTAGCACGTGCACTGTCCTTTTCCAATGCAGTTGCCGCCGATGGCTGAGGCAATGCCAGCAATTTGCACACATTCGACCAACCAACAGTGCACAGGTGGAAGGTGATTAGTGTTTGGTGACATTGTTTTCCGGACAAAATGGCACAAACTTGTGTGACTGACGTCATAGTCGAGCCCAAGTTTTCGGTATGTTTGATGAAAAACATCAAATTAACATTGTTCAAAGTTTACTAAAACCAAACGCGTAACATCGCTCGTCGGCACTGGGAATGACTTTGTTTGAGGCTCATTAGGGGCCATTAGACACCGGCATACTGGCTATACCCGCATGTCACCGCAAAGAGCAACCATTCATGTTGCCAAATTCACCACCGCCGTGCAGGGTGGTATTGTTTCAATAGTTACTATTGATTGTTTTATCGAGCAAAGCCACACCATATGGCGCACGGGTGCTGTAAAGACATGTCTCAGCGGTGCTTCTCGCGAAACCGGCCCGATGTGGCGATGACGGGCTGCTAGCGAGACTCATGCACTCACCAAACGGACATACTAGACAGGCAAATACTTAGTGCGATTACCGGAAAAATGCGTTTTAAAAAGGTGTTACCAAAAATATGTACAATATTTCGCGAACAGTCATCCAGTGGACGACCATGTCTGCATCCCTAACACAGACGACGAAATCGAACACCGCACTGTTGCCAGAATTTCCGTCATTCATTCGTTTACTATCGCCATCGTGTGAGTGTTACTCTAGCTACCTATCGAGATGTCTGAAGTTGCCACTGAAGCCGCTGCCGCAGCCCCGGCTGCCTCGCCAGCCAAGACCAAGAAGCCAAGGGCCCCCAAGGGACAGGGCAAGCCGAAGAAGCCGTCGACCCACCCCCCAGTCAACGACATGGTTGTTGCTGCCATCAAAACCTTGAAGGAACGCAACGGATCGTCCCTGCAGGCCATCAAGAAGTACATCGCCGCCAACTACAAATGCGATGTCGCCAAGCTTGCCCCATTCCTCAAGAAGGCCTTGAAGAATGGCGTCGAGAAGGGCAAGTTCGTCCAAACCAAGGGCACCGGCGCTTCCGGTTCGTTCAAGCTGAAGGCTGAAGCTAAGAAGGCCGCCAGTGAGAAGAAACCGAAGAAGGCCGGCGAGAAGAAGGCCAAGAAGGCTACCGGAGAGAAGAAGAAGGCCACCAAGAAACCAGCTGGGGAGAAGAAGGCCAAGAAGCCAGCCGGCGAGAAGAAAGCCAAGAAGCCGGCTGCAGCCAAGAAAGCCAAAGCTGCTGGTGCCAAGGCTGCCAAAAAGGCCGGTGGTGTGAAGAAGGCTGCTGCTCCGAAGCAGAAGGCCACCAAACCTTCCAAGACCGCCGCCAAGAAGCCCAAGACCCCAAAACCGAAGAAGGCTGCCCCAGCCAAGAAAGCTGCCGCGAAGAAGACCGCTGCCAAGAAGTAAATTTGGGACAGCAACCGTACTGTTGTAAAACAGTATCTAACATCCAATCAGTCCTTTTCAGGACTACCATCCAAGTTTAGAACAAAGAGTTGCACAGTCAATGATATTCCATTTCCATTTATTTCCAGAGGGAAATAAATCCCCCCGAAAAGTTACGTGCACTTTGCCACTGAATGGCGAATTCTTCCCGAACCCTTTCGCAAATCAATAAAATTGGCCAATCATGCACCCCTTTCTCTGCCAGCAACTGTAAAGCCCGGACAGGTAGGCGAGCACTGGCTGGCACTCACTGTAGCGGTGCATCCGTACCCAAAGCAAACCTCCACTAGAGGAACAGCTTTTGATACACTCGAATGATTCAAGGATTTGAAGAAGTCTATCGACTTAAAGGCTCCCCCAGATCTAAGCGACTTTTTACGGCGACAGCGACAAAAAAACGTCGCGATTTCGCAGCGATTCGCGTCGTGTCAGTCAAGATGGTTCCATAGAAGAGTGCTTGCAGCGACACAACAACGAAATCGTGTCGCTGTCGCCGTAAAAAGTCGCGTAGTTTTGGGGGAGCCTTATTTAAATCGGGTTGAGATTCGTAGCGTTGCCTTGTGAAACCAAAACATGTTTTCGCGGCAACCTGGAATCGAACCAAGGACCTTGCGATCGATAGGCCCGTGCGTTTTTAATACACTCAGGCAAATGGACTATCGAAATACATTGGATGCACTTATGAAAATTCGCCACAATAAATCGGGTTGAAATTCATAGCTTTGCCTTATGAAACCAAACATTGGCAACAAAAAATGTTTCTCGCAGCAACCTGGAATCGAACCAAGGACCTTGCGATCGTTAGGTCTGTGCGTACACCACGCGCCTACCGACGCCTGGATGTGAGTTGATGCTAAAACGAAACATAAAGCGTTCGTGTGTCAAAATGCAAAATGTATGCATTTCGATAGTCTAGTTCACAGGTCCGTACGTACCGGACCTACTGGGCAGGCTGAGTATCGACATCCCAAGTAGAGCGGTCAAGTACAGTTTGCTGCTAATAACCAAAGTAATCTTGACAGCTGATCCAGTATGAGCGAACTGCCACTATTTTCCTTGCGGAATAATCAAATTACTCTTGTGGATGTTGCAAATTAAGTTAATTGGCAGTAAAATACTAAGCCCAGGGATTCACAGGTCCGTACGTACCGGACCTACTGGGCAGGCTGAGTATCGACATCCCAAGTAGAGCGGTCAAGTACAGTTTGCTGCTAATAACCAAAGTAATCTTGACAGCTGATCCAGTATGAGCGAACTGCCACTATTTTCCTTGCGGAATAATCAAATTACTCTTGTGGATGTTGCAAATTAAGTTAATTGGCAGTAAAATACTAAGCCCAGGGATTGGCTTCTGAAAATCTCAATCTTTCGGGGCCAATGGGTCGACCTTGCTCAGTATGTTTGATTTTCGTAATCCAATGCTGTTCCACTATTCCAAAGATGAGAGCAAATCAATACAGTGTAACTGATTTTAAGCGTGATTGGCGAATCGAACGCCTCACATCCCCATCGCAGTTTGGGTACGGGAGAAAGAGAGTGAGCACCGCCGCCATTTGCTTGCGTGCACCGAGAAAAATTTGCGGCTCGAAAATTTGGCCCTGAGCTCCTGACACTCAAATTGAAACCGGTAAATTACTTCCGCCGCTGTTACTACACGTCGAGCATTTCCGTTGGAGTGAACGCGTCTTCATTATCAAAATTTTTTGTGCTCATTCTTTTGATTTATTTCGCACATGGGATTTTGCGAATGCCTCTTCTTCTTCTCATTTTTCTTGGCCGGCTTCTCACTTTATTTTTTTATGTGACCATTTTGCTCACATGGCTTGTTGGGAAGTTGAACCCAGACACCTTCAGCATGGGTTTGCTTTGTAGCCACCGACTTTACCACTACACTAAGGAAGGCCTTGACTGCTATTTATCAACATTATGCTCTTCAAGTGCGTCTTACTGCCGAGTTTCAGATAATTTGACCGATGCCAAACTCCAGATGCCAAAATAAATCAGTGTTTCATTAAATTGATGTTTCTCTAAAGTAATTAAATCTAGGGTGAATTAAAAAAATAAAACAAACCCACACATGTAGCAGCATCTACCTTACCTATTCAATTTGTAATCGATTAGTTAACTAATGAGAGATTAGAAACTCTTAAAATGCTGTTCCCAAGGAAATCTGGATTTATTGTGGTATGAATATTCAACAACTTAGGATTTTTTTTTGTATCCAATATGTTTGAGTGCAAAAACTTTCGGCAAGATTATTTTAGGCTAGTAAACTTTTCTTTCAAACTCTTGAGTCAAAAAGTTAGAGCCAAGCTCAAAAAATCAAACAAACATTGTTTGGTACTACATTGCTAATTATTGAGAAAAGTGAAACCTTTTTAAGAAGTTAGTACCGTAAAATGGGGTGTTAAGGACTCGTGGGGTTTTAAGGGATTGAACTTCTCCATCAAGTTTGAAAAGTCACAAAAACGTCGGAAGTCGATATATCAGTCATCTGAAATGCTTGCTTTGTTCGGAGGATTGTGAGCTGCATTATGTGATCGGGGATATCTATTAATATTAGATGATGATTTTGATTTGATTTTCTTTATTATAGAGGCTTTCAGCCTTAGGCGGGTTCACCTCTTTGAGAAAAAACAGGGCGAAAGGTGCCCTCCTGGGTAGATTACATTTCAATTTAGTTTTACAATATCATTACACATTTTTGTTATCATTATCAGAATATTCATACTATGGTTTGTTTGAGGGGGACGTAGTTATCGGTTGGACAGGATAGTGTTGGATATCTCGATGATTTCTTGAAGTCGTCGGGTTTTCGAGATCTCAGATGTTGTTATATAGTTCTGCATCCTTCAAAAAACAGATTGTGGCGGATTCACTAGATGGGTCATTTTTCAAAGCGTCCCGTATTGAGCCGATGTTATAGAGTTCTCTAGGGTAATTAAAGATCGGACATTCACATATGAAATGCTCAACCGAGTTATGCACCCCGCATGGGTCGCAGCGTCTACGGAATTCAATATCACCTCCCATATTGTGGGATAATCTCGTATGACCAGTGCGCAATCTTGATAAGATTTGTTGGTCTTTCAGTTTGGGTACGTCCTCCCATTTGTGTGTTTCTCCTTTTATTTTGCGTATGAAAGGGCTACGTCTATTATGCCACTCTTGAGACCAAGCCAACCGTACTGTATTGGCCACCCATTTTTTCACATCGGAACCCGGGACCTCTCGGTTATAGAGATTTCTATTCGAACGACCTATGGCAGCCAGCTGGTCTGCAGATTCATTCCCCCGAATACCGCAGTGCCCCGGTATCCAGATGAAGGTTATATTGTTGTTTATGTTGAGAATCGATTGAACTGCCTGTATCCATGGGTGACGAGAAGACTGGGAGTTGAGTGCTGAGATGACACTAGCAGAATCGGTGAAAATAGCAATAGGGTCATCCGACGGTAAGGAGGCTGCTAGGTATATTGCTGCGGCCTCAGCAGAGAATATGGAGCACATGTTAGGTAGACGATGATAGATGTTTTGGTTCCCACTGAGTATACCGATTCCGACTGCACCCCGAGCTTTGGATCCATCGGTGTATCGCTGTGTGTGGTAAGCGTATTTTGTGGCCAAAAGATGTGCAAATGTTGAACGCAGTATCGTGGAGCTATCTCCAGCTTTAAAGTTGTTTTTGATTGAAAGGTCGACATTGGGTAAAGGAGCGCGCCAATTTCTTGCTCCTGTCCAGTGGATTACTGCAACTGGAGGGAGTCTCTGATTGGCCACTGATATTAGAAGTCTGTTGGCCTCCTTGAGGATGAAGACTTCAGATTGGCTCTTACAGGTTTTTTCTAGAGAGCTGACTGCTTTTCTACACACTGCGGTGACCAGCGCGTAATTAAATGGTGGCATACCAGCTTCGACACACGCTGCTATCGCTGGGGTTGAGGGTAGTAGGCCAGAAACTATCCGTATGGCATTGTTGTATACAGGAGCCAATGTTCTATTAAGTGTGTCGGAAGCTCTGCATGTTAACTCAGAGCCATAAAAGAGTTTACTCTCGATAATGGCCCTGGAGATTTTTAAACGCGTATTGCGGTTATTCGTCGAATGTGGTCTTGAAAGAATCTTTAATAAGTTCAACCTGGTCCTACAGTTCCTTTTTACTTCACTGCAGTGATCGTTAAAGGTAAGTCGACGATCCACACGGACGCCTAGGATTCGTAGAGACTTTTTGAACGGTATCGGTGTGTTGTGAATAGTAATGGCCTTTTTCGGTGGACGGTGATTAAAAGTGCAGATGTGAGACCTAGCACTTTTTTCCGCTGATAGCTGGAAGCCTGATGAATGTGCCCATTTGTTAACTGCATTTACAGCGGCTTGTAGTTTCCTTCTGAGTGCCACCGGATGTTTTCCAACAGCGATTAGGACAATATCGTCCGCGTATACAAAAATAAATATTCCTTTCGGTAATGATTTGAAAATGCTATTCATGGCAACTAGGAATAGAGTGACCGCAATAACGGAGCCTTGAGGAACTCCAGTCTCTTCAACGGTAACGTTCGATCGATGATTGCCTATGAGGACTTGGAAAGTTCGACCAGTCAAGAAGTTTTTGATAAAGTGGAGTATGTTGCCGGAGAGGCCCCAATTTGCCAGCTGCCTAAGGACGCTTGGAGTCCATGCGCGATTATAGGCTTTAGACAGATCGAGAGTTGCAATCTCAATGTGGTTGTTGTCGTTGAGGGCGTCGTCTAAAACCTGCCCTAGCGAGGCAAAATAAGTATCTGTTCCGTGGCAAGGCCTAAACGCGTGTTGGCGATGATCTAGATAATTGCCATCTTCGAGGTAACGAATCAGCCGGCGGTTCACCATTCGTTCTAACACTTTCGAGATGCAACATGTTAAAGAAATTGGCCGAAAGCTAACTGGTTCGTTAGAGTAGCCCGAGTTTTTTGGGATAGGAACAACTATACTATGTTTCCAATTGGCCGGCAGGGTTTTTCTAGTCCATTCATTATTTAACAGCCGGAGTAGAAGAGATCGACCGCTTTCAGAGAGATATTTCAACATAGGGTATCCTACCTCGTCCGGCCCGGCGGATTTTCCCTTTCCATGTTGAAGTGCAAAATTTAGTTCAGCCAATGAAAAGGGGAGATTAATCTCATGATGAGATTCGGGAGGGATCCGAAAGCTGCTGAGGGAGTCCATGGTAACATTATTGATACGAACGAAAGCATGGTCGTATCGCCCAATTGCAGACATGCTGGCAAAATGTTCAGCTAGAATGTTAGCTATCTCGGAGGGATCACGCGTAGTGACTCCTTGATGATTGATTGCAAGACCTGCGAAGCTGCGTTTGCCGTTTAAAGCGTTCACTTTCTGCCACAATTCGGCGGAGGTTTGTTGGTCATTAATTGTATCGAGGAATTTCGTCCAGCTCTGATGTTTGGCGTCTCTGATAGACTGTCGGCAGTTGTTTCGTAAAATTTTGTATGTGCTAAAGGCGATTTCTTTCTGTGGGTTGCCATCTGGGATTCTTTTGGCTCTCCTAAGCGCCTTTCTCCTGGCTTTAACGATTTTTTTAATTTCTGGTGACCACCAGGGGAGGGCTTTGCGACCTGGGATTGAACTGGTTTTAGGAATTGTTTCAGAGGCTACTTGATGGATGGTGTCAATTAAATCGGATATATTGCTTGGTTCGTTAGCCTCGAGCATGCTGTCCATACGTGTTTGGAAGGATACCCAGTCCGCCTGATCATAAATCCACCGCGGCCGACGTGAAGTTGCTGGTGGTTGCTCATTGAGATAGATGGTTATTGGATAATGATCGCTTCCCATTGGATCATCACTGGCGCTCCAAAAGAAACGGTTTGCAATAGAAGCACTAACCATGGATATATCCACGATGGACTCGATCTGGCCTCTGATGAAAGTTTTCGTTCCGTCGTTGAGTATGGTAGATCCAGTAGATTCAGCCACTGATACCATGGTCATGCCTCGAGGATTGGACTTTGGACTGCCCCAGATCTGATGATGGCCGTTACAGTCTCCAAGCAAAATCCTTGGTTCGAGGATTTCGTTCCAGACATTCAGAAGTGATTCTTCAAGGTTTGCTATATTTCCACAGGGAAGATAGAAGCATACTATAGAAATGGGGAAAGGTGCTTTGAGGCGAACAGCAATGATTGGGAGGTCTGTGTTTAGCTCAATTTGCGTGAAAGAAAGTTGTGCTAGGATTCCAATGGCTACAGAATGATATATGTTTGAGGCACACTTGTAAATCCAGCGATATTTGCCTGAGAGCGATCTGTCCAACCTCTGGCAGTTGGTGCGGTGGACTTCCTGTAGCGCTAGGGCAATTGGTGGGTTATGTTTACATATGATCTCCAAATCTGCAAGATTGTTAGTAAAACCGTTTATGTTCCATTGAATAGCGAAGCGGGTGTTCGAGTTCCTCATATCTGTGGTAGTTCTTTGTGGTGTACAATGGCTGACGGTAAGTGCTTGTTGCTCAACAGATGAAATTCTCTTACTGGGCAGATATGAAGAGCTACTTTGTTGGGGTATTTCGATGCCATAGCGAAGTAGATGAATGGCGTCGTAAATAGCAGCATTACATGCCGCTTCCGGTAATGGTGCCGTTTTGTCATGTGCCAAGCTGGCAGCATCCAGTCCAATCCTGCTAAGCAAGTTATTTTCATTGTCCGCTGATGGAGTGCAGATTTGAGATTTCCTCTTCCTGATACGTGCTGAGCGTCTTGATTGTTGGTTGTTTTTTGATCCGGTGGTTGCTTGAGCGTTTGTAGTAAGTGTTTTAGTTCCCACGGTGTCCTTAGGGGAATGGGTTGCATGACCCTTATCCGTCCCTCTTCCGCTACTCCTGAAGTGTCGGGGGGTGTCCGCCAGTTCCGGTGAGGGTTGGACTTCCGCACTGACGGGGCCTCGACTACCACTGGAGTATAGCGGGAATTGTGGAGTATAGGCCGTGAAACCCTTTTGCGTCTCAAATACGGTTGGAAAGTTGGAATGCCGAGAAGAGTCTTGTAGTTCCGGTTGGGAAAAGACGGCCGCACTACAGGGGCCCCGGCTACCCGAAGCCTCACACGTGGTTCTGTTTTCGTGTGTGTTGATGTCAGTATCGTTGGTAGTGGTGGGGGTACCAGTTGACTCCTCTTTATGGGAATGCGCAGCTCTATTGTAATGAGTATTAGTCATTGGTAATTTAGAGCTAATCGATAGTATTAGTTCGATGTTCGTGAAGAGGAGTGCTGGAAGATCGTAGGCGTGATTAACTTTGCATCGTTTCGTCATCACCATCAGAAGAGGTGACGAATATAGCGTCGGGGCATTTGACATTGATTTTAGTTTTAGATCTGCCAATTGAGTCATCCGAGTCGGTTGATGAATGGATTCTCTTCGATGGCTTATCTACTGGAGCGACGCTTGGTGTACAAATGGGTTCGCTCTCATTAGACGCTGTTGGTTTTTTGCTCTTATTCTTGTGTTTTCTATCGTCGGTCACCGGATTGTTTGCCGCAGTTGTTTGTAACCATTTGCGTACTTCGTCGTTGGGAACATTGGAGGATTGGATTGGTTCGTAATCGGGAGATGGTAGCGATTGAACTGATTTTTGAGAGAAGAGAGAGTCTAAGGATTTAGGAGAAAGAGAGTTGAGATTTTGCGTGCTCTGCTTATTTTGATTCACTTTTTTCCCATACAGCTCACGAAGTAGTAGATTTTCTCGCTCTTTTTTTGCTAAATCACCCTTCAATGCAGCAACTTCTTCGATACGATCTTCTATTGTTCCATGTTGTCGGACCAAATCAAGACGAGATCCGATATGTTGTGCTTTCTCCAAAGCCAGGATTCGTTGATCTTTAGTCTCAATCTCCTTCGTTAGTTGATTGACCTTCTGGATAAGTTGGTCGAGTTTGGCTTTTTCCACGTTTCCTGTTGTATTCCCAATAGATGCAGATTCAAGTGCCGCAATTCGTTTATCTTTGGCTGCCGTTTCCTGCAAAAGACGATCAACTTTGGAAGACAGATCCGCGATTGTATGATCCTTGCTCGCCGAAGTAACGGCAGCAAACGATCGTGAGCTGTTGGATTGTTCGAAGATCTGTTTGGCTGCGTGGTAGGTGACTCCCATGTCGACTCTGATTCGTTGGATCGCATTTTCTTCGACGTACGTTGGACATTTTCTGCTGGATAAGCTGTGGCTAGCTGAATTACATCTCTTGCAAAAAGGATCCGTATTGCATCTGTTGGTTTCGTCGGTCACATGTCCTTGAGAGCAGTTGCCGCAGGTGGGTTGTGATTGTTGGCAGCGTTTCTTGGTATGCCCAAACGACCAACATTGGTAGCACACCATCGGGGCCGGATAATATGGCCTTGTCTTACATCGTAACCAACCAAAATCAATATGATTGGGTACGACGGTTCCCTCAATAGTAAGGATAATCGAAGCGGTGTTTTCGAATTGTTCTTTCCCAGTTCTACGTTTGATCCTGCGGAATTCGGATACCCCTTGGGGAGCAAGACAGTCCATCAATTCATCATCACTTGCGTCTTTGACGTCCAGGCAACTAACAACACATCTGGATTTGTTGAGAACGGGATGCTTGCTAATTTTAACCTTTGTACCGTCAGCTAATGTTTTCATTGCCATTAGTTTTTCAACTTGTTTTGGATTTCGAACCTTGAGCGCATAAGAAATACCACGGTTTTCACGAAATGCGCCTTCGATTTTACCACCAATCCACTTTTCCACAGATGTGCGTAAGAGAAAGGGCTTGCTTGGTAAGGGACCGTTTTCACCCTCCAGCCTTAGTACCGTGAGTTTTCCATGTTCATCACTGGGATCTAGCCACGTAGGGACGGTTCTCCCTGCGTAGGAACCGTGGATAATGTTTCGTGCAGAATCGTCAGAGGGGCCTCCTCCGGGATCATCAAAGGGAGGGAATTGGTCCTGATCCGACATAGTCGGAGGACCGAAAGATAGCGTTCAACGATAGCAAGGACAGCTGCCTAAGTTGGACTTGCAAAAATGTTCACTCGCGACGAAAACTACACCGTTCACACGAAACCGATATCTCTTGCAGCAACAAAACAATAGCCACTACAGCAACAATAGATGGATCTGCTTGTTTACAAGCCCCGGTGAAGGGCCGACAATCCAAGCTAGTAAACCCCCGAGGACAGTATCTAGTTGCTTGTCACGGTAAATACTGATCTTTAATACACCACTGGTATTTCAGTTAGGAGATGTTGGAGAAATTTGGGAAATTAGTAGTTGATATACGTCAACAAATCGAAATAAAAAGAATAACGCGCGCGGCGATAACAAAAGACGTCTATTCGGCACAAGACCGAGCTGTCGACTGACTATTAATATTAGGTATTGTGGAGTCTAGATATTGAAAACGATTCAAACCATTTTTGAAAGAATTTTATTGGCAAAAAAGATTTAACTACAAAACAATGAAACAATATTAACAAAACTATGTGAGTAACCCAGAACATAAGTATATTTAATTGAGATCACAACGCAGACAAAAGCTTTTGAAAATGTTATCTAGATTTCGCCTTTTAATATTTCTTATGGAAAAAGTTTCTTTTTGAAAGTTAGCGGGGTGTTAGGGGATTATCTTTTCTACTACTTTTTCCAAGTTACAAAACTCGTTCGATTTATGCCGATATATGTTCCATTATACTTTAGGCTTGTTCCGTGAAGTAACACTGCATTGTAAAGGTTAAGGGGACTATTTTGTTTGTTACTGAATATTACTAAAATGTCTAGCCCTGAAAATATGGTTTTTTTTTTTTTTTTTTTTTTTTTTTTTTTTTTTTTTTTTTTTCTCAGAGGCACCCGAGTTGCGCGAAGAGTGAAACCAAATCTACCTATCGAACTGTCAAACTGTCTACCTATCGAGCAGACCAGCAAAACAAATAGGGGCTATTTTCGAAGACGAAGGAGAACAATCATTCAAAGAAGCAAATGCAAATATATAGGTTATGATCCTGTTGCATTTAAGTATCAAAACCAATTCAAGACAAATTCAATATCGAGTTAGGGAGAGTTAACTGTACCGTCAAGCTACCATTCACCGTGCATTTAAGAAAAATTTGCACTTCAAAAAAATATAAAACTATTCCAAATAATTTGAAGCGTACTAGAATACCACTACGTAGCGGGCAATTATATAATAATTCAGGGAAAAATCTAAAACTAGTGATGCATAACAAAAAATTAGTCAAAAATTATGTTTGAAAATGTCATGTTAAGGTCGCCTCGTACCGTTCTATGTGTCACCATTTACCGTGCGTATAGTTTTCGTCATGATTTGATTTTGTATCTTGAAGAAACGTTGTTAATGGAGCAACTATGTTGCTAGTAGTGTGCGCATTCATTTTTAAGAGTATTCAAATCTTCATTTACAATAAAAACTATACAAAGTTTAAAAATTGGCTAAATTATTATTTTTTTATTAAAATCGTTATAGGAGGTTTGACTGTATTGTCCAAACCATTCCATATTCACTTAAATTCTAAATATGAAGTAGTTTAATGACGACATAACAATAAATCTAATATTATCGCATAATTTCATGCCTTTTACACTATACACGGTAATAGGATCCATATATATTGAAAAGGATCCATTCACCGTGCATTTGGGTTTCGACTGAAACACAATAAAAATTCTAATTTGCATTAAATCTCATTGCTCATACGATGAAATACATCTTACTAATAATATCCACAGTGAAAACTTGTTGAAATTTTGAAAAATTTCATACTCTATCGTTAAAATAAAAAATGTGATTTTTTGGCGTTTCTACTAAGATTGTTGCAATATCTCGTTATCAAACAGAATTCACATGATTTTGTCTACATAAACTAGGTTTTTCAAAATTATTTGTGGCAAAAACTAGTTCGTTTCATCAGTTTTATCTTATTTTGCTGACCAAAGAATGATTTGTGAAAATTGTATGAATATTCTGTAGGAATTTGTATATGTGCACGGTGAATGGAGGCCGCACGGTGACTGGTGACTTAACGGTATATAGGTTATGATCCTGTTGCATTTAAGTCTCAAAAACAATTCAAGACAATTTTACGAAGTATTGACAGTTTCCAGATTAATAACTATGAAAGATTTAGCAGTTAAAAGAAAACGGTTTGCGTTTGCAGGAGTTCCAAGTTCGATAATATTGATGTATTATCTGATTGAGGTTGAGCATAACTTATGAAAATGAATGAAAGCATCAAAGTTATTGATCAAAAAGATTATGTTTTGTTGTTGGCAAAATATGGTTTCATTTGCGAAAGTCAAATTCCTTTACAACCCTGTTTTGCAGTTACGTCAAAAATCACACATTTTCATGATTATCTCAGAAATCTGCCATAGGATCCTCATAATTGTGTTTGGCACGCGACGAGAGAATCCAGTACTGACCCGATTTTGTCAGCCAATTTCAGATTTGTCAAAAAATTGGTATCGTCATGTTTTACCACGTACCCTCTTTAAAAGTCCATGTAACCATGTCGAAATTTGAAAAACGGGAACAAAATAAAATGACCCGATTTGGTCAGCCTAAAATTCATCGAGGGGCTGACAAAATCGGGTCCTTACTGTAGTAGGGCTGTCCTTTGTTTAATTATTGACATACTAGAAGTTGCTTGAAAACACCCCATTTTACGGTAGACATTTCATCATCCACTTTCAATACATTTCAATGAAACTGATTTGTTCAAAGTCATAAATGCTTGTTGTGGTTTGTAGATTCGAAGCTTGGAAATGTTCGTTCAAAACGATTTTCCCGGTGACCTTCTCAAATTCCCGGTTTTTCCCGTCGGTGGATTCAAATTCCCGTCTCTCACCCGGTTCGGTGATTCGTTTTCCCTTCGTTTCGTTTCGGGTGCGCGAACACAATTCCAGTGCTTGTAAATATTGATTGCAACCGCATCCAGTGAGCGGGACATTTCTCATAAGGTACAGTGTGGAACATGATGAAATATTTGTTCGTCCATCGCATTGTGGAACCGAGCGAGGCAAACTAAGAAGTTCCTAACGCAATCCTAATGGAATTTGATGAGTGGTAATAGGTAATAGGGAGTGGTACGACGAGCGTTCCGTACCTGACACTGAAGTCCGGAGTTGAGATGCATGCACGTGAGATTGGTATGGAAAGATGCACGCACTGGATTTCACCGGCGTGGCATCATAGCGGTTGTTGTTTTCGAACCGACCGAAGTACAACAAGTAAGTAACAACAGTAGTGCCACCCCGGGAAATGACAGTGCTGACTAGACTAGACTATGTATGTATATATATATATTGGCATTTTATGGTGTCTTCCAATCGGAGACGAGAATTTTCTCCCCAAGCCACGCCACCGCCGGACTGCAAAAGCGTGTAGTGCTTGTCCCATTAGATTACCCTTGCTTTTAGTGTGTGAACATTTGTCGTATCAACTCCTTGATGAGTGTGTTTGGTGGCCCTGAAAAGGGCCGTTTGAAGAGCGAAACTTTGGAATGCGATTTAACCTCCGAAACCGTACAGGGTGCGTCCCTGACGCTTCAGAGCGTAGACAACATCCATAGCGGTAACGGTTTTACGCTTGGCGTGTTCAGTGTAGGTAACGGCATCACGGATGACGTTTTCCAGGAACACCTTCAACACACCACGAGTTTCCTCGTAGATAAGTCCGGAGATACGCTTGACTCCTCCACGACGAGCCAGACGACGGATTGCGGGCTTGGTGATACCCTGGATGTTATCACGCAAAACCTTGCGATGACGCTTGGCGCCTCCTTTTCCGAGTCCTTTGCCTCCCTTGCCACGGCCGGTCATTTTGGATGAATTTGGTTCTGTGTTCGACGACGGTAGTACTGGAACTGATGGCTGCGCCAAGGTTGGTTGGTTGTTTGGTTTAACGAGGCTTTAACCGCAAAAGCGGTCATTCGCCTCTCTGTCATCTACGGAGTGTAAAACAGTTTTATTGTTAGAATCGCATTCATATTTTCGACGATTGACAGTTTCGCATGCATTTGATGTTTTTTCCCTTTTCACACTTCTGATTGTTTTCACAGTTCTTTTTCATCAACAGATTTATTTACTTCTTTTTCCTTTTTTCCATTGTTTTTACATTGTTGTCCATTACATTTTTGATTCAACGTTTCCCATAGTTTTTTAAATTTGATTGAAAAGCTTCAACTCTTTCAAAAACTTGATCACTTTCCCTTCCCTCTCTTGTCCGTAACATAATATTTCCCCCAAACTGTTTTCGAGTCCTATCTCCTTACGCACTTTTTCGAATGCCCTGCATTCAATGAGCAAATGCTCCACTGTAATTATTGTGCCGCAATGCTGACACTTCGGCACCTCCCCTTTTTCCATCAACCACCCATGGGTTATCTTCGTGTGCCCGATACGCAATCGGGTTAGCACCACTTGTTCACTACGAGTCTTTCGGTCCCTCCATGCAGCAGTTGATGGTTTCACTCTTCTTAATTTCACTGATCGTTCTCGGTGCCAGGCCCCTTCCCACACATACTCCAGAATCTTCTTGCTCCAACTATTTCGATCGACGGCCGGTACCTGTCGATCCCGCACTTCTTCTCTTCTTCCACTATTCGCTAATGCATCCGCTTTCTCATTCCCATCAATTCCTACGTGTCCAGGGATCCAGCAAATCACCGCGTTCTTCTTCTCCATTTCAATCTGCACTGCTCTAATCCACGGATGTTTGGTGGTGTTCGCTTCGATCGCTGCCACACAGCTCGCGGAGTCCGTGAAGATGACAGCATTCTCTCCAGGTTCAACGGACTGAACAGCAAGCTGTAACGCCTTCGCTTCTGCCGAAAAAATCGTGCAACCCGTCGGCAGACGGGCACACCGCTCCTCTCCGTTGCAGTATATGCCCAGCCCGACTCGTTCCTCTTCGTCTACCGATCCATCAGTGAAAACATGCTTAAAGTTTACGTAGCTTGTTCTCGCTAAATCGATAAATAGTGCTTGTGCTTTGCTGGTGGCTTCTCCTACTTTGAATTGGGACTTAATAGACCAGTCAACCGTTATTTCCGCAGACGCCCAGCTTTTTCTCAGCGGTCGGGGGAATTCCGCTACGGGCGGCAATTCCTCACCCGTCGCTTCTTCAAACATACCTTTCGCACGCGTTGAAATTGGCCACTCGTCTGAGTGGTTTGCAAATGCCTTTTTCTCTTCCAGCTTCGAAGCTTTTGCCACTAGTACTTGGCATGCCAAGTGCTCAAAAGGCAGCTCGCCAGACTCCGCACAAATTGCTACTATTGGGCTAGACCGGAACGCACCGGAAGCAATACGTAGCATATCGTTGTAAACAGGTTTCAAGATATTTGTTGCTTGCGTATTGCTCCGACTTACTATGCCCCATCCATGAAATATCTTCGGAATTATTAGGGCCTTTCCGATGTACAGCAAAGTTGACCTTGTTCCGCCGGATCGACGTCCAATGATCCGAAGCAACGATGTTCGACTTTTACACTCCTTCTTGACCTGCACTGCATGTTCCTTGAAGTCGAATCTGCTGTTGATCGTCACCCCAAGCACTTTGGTACTTTTAACCAGTGGTATGCTGGCTCCATTTAGTTTCACTTCTGGAAGGTTTGCGTGTTTCAACTTTTTGCAAATGTGAAGGTGCTTCGATTTTTCAGCAGCAATTTTAAGGCCGCTGTCATTGGCCCAGTTTCCTATCCATGAAACGACTTCTTGTACCTTTTTCCTGACTGCCTTTTGGTTCAGACCGGAGATGACTACGACAATATCGTCAGCATAAACAAAGAAGCGCAGCACGCGCGATGGACTACTCTCCGAAACCCTGCCAAATACAGAGTTCATGCCGATCACGAAGAGAGTCACTGCCAGCACTGATCCTTGTGGTACGCCGTTGGTTTGTTTCTTCCTATCAGAGAAGGTCCCTCCAATTGCCACTCGAAAGTACCTATCTCTGAGGTAGTCTTGAACAAACTCCATCAACCTTCCGTGAATTCCCCAGTTTTGCAGCTGTCTTACTATTGCCTTGTTGGAGATGTGATCGTAAGCTTTGCTGATGTCCAGAGAAACTAAGTCGATGTGCTGCTTTTTTCCTAGAGCCTCGTCAACGCATGCTTCCAGATCCGCTAGATACATATCGATGCCTCTTCCCTGACGGAACCCATATTGTCGTGGATCCAACAGCTGGTTTGATTCAATTACCTCAACGAGCCGCCGGTTGACAATCCGTTCTACCGTCTTCCCAGCACAGCTCATCAATGTGATGGGACGTTGATTGCCGAGAATCTTGGGGTCTTTACCAGGTTTGGGTAACGGGATAACTGTACCTTCCTTCCACTCATGTGGAATTTTTCCCGACTTCCAAACCTCATTGATAAGCTTCAAGAAACCGACTTTGGCCATATATGGGAGGTGTTTCAACATTGGGTATCCGAGAGAATCAGGCCCAACGGATTGCCCTTTACCCTGGTCTATTGCCCACAACAGCTCTTCCATGGAGATATCCCTATTGAACAGACCTTCAATTTTGGGAGTATCTGCCATGGGCTCGGCCGCAATCATCTCTTCAGGTCCGTATATCTGCTCAAGATAATCAGCCATTGTGTTTGCAATTTCTTTGGGGTCCTCCAAAAACACGTCATTCAGCCGAAGGGTTGGTGCCGTTACTTGATTCTTCCCGCTCAACGCTTTCACGTTACGCCAGATGAGGCTCACTGGAGTGTCTGGATTGAACGAATTAGTAAACTCGTCCCAGGATGCTTTTTTCGCTTTATTGATGACTCGTCTGCAGTTGTTTCTCGCTAGCTTGAACTCTTTAACAGCTTCGGCCTTTTCCGGGTGATGGTCGGGTATCTTTTTTACCTTACGTAGCTTTTTCCTCCGGTACTTTACGTTGTTTTCCACTTCCGGGTTCCACCAGTGAACCGATTTTCTCCCAACATTCGAGCTGGTTCGAGGAATGAATTTCTCCGCACTTGACTTCACGAGCTTGGTGAACTCAGCGATGCTGGAAAACTGGTCACTTTTCTTCTCGATGGAGTTCTCAAAACCCTTCCAATCCGCCTTGTTGTACATCCATTGCCGCCTTTTAGTCTGCTTAGCAACTTCAGCTCCAGTAACGGATATTATGATCGGGAAATGATCACTACCTCGGTTATCTTCATCCACTGTCCAGCTCAGTTTATACCCAATCTCCGTTGATACAATGGTGAGGTCGATTGCAGATAACTTTCCGCTGACAGGATCTAATCGGGTACCTTGTCCGGAATTCAAAATCACTAGGTCGTGATCAACCACGAACTCTAGGATTGCTTTTCCCTTATTGTCTGATTTATTGGAGCCCCAAGCCTCATGGTGGGCATTAAGGTCTCCCATCACCACTAGCGGATACTTGCTTGCCAGCACAATCGACGCTAAGATGTCTTCCACCATTTGGACAGTCATTTTATCTGGAGGGATGTATAGAGAAACCAGAGTGGCTTCTATTGGATAAAGGATCGTTGCTGCTACTGCTGGTATGGAAGAGTCTAATACCACGGGAGACGGATCGAAAGACTTACGCACTGCAAGAGCGACGCCCCGCACCGTGCTGTTTTCCGGATCCACACGATTAAACCATACGTATTCTTCCCGGAGGAAGCGCCCAAGAAACGAGTTGTCACTGTTTTTAGTCTCCTGCAGAGCGATAGCTACAGGAGGATTTTCACGCACTAATAACAAAAGTTCATCCTGACGGCCTTTAAGGCCGTTAATGTTCCACTGCACTGCAAACACTTTTGGGGGGCTACAACTATGCTGTTCACTACTTCGACTGTTACATGCGGCTTGATTGCGGTTTCGTTGGGCCATACCTGGATCTTTGAGGAAGAGGTGAACTCACCTCGCCACCAATAGCTCCCGTCGATTCGTAGTTGCTACCCGACATTACTTCCGAATCGTTCCCGTTCGTATTCCGCTTGTAGGGAGGGGAGATTTCTCCGGATCCTCCTTGCTGCTTCCTTTTCGCCAACTTGTCCTTCTTGTCGATTTCTTCTGCCTCCATTTCCGAATCGGTTACCTTCATGACTTGGATCGTTCGTTCCTTCTTGCTCCGCTTATGCTTCTTCGTCGAAAGCTCCTCGACGATTTTTCGGAGCTTCGCCAATTCCTGGTCGACTCCTTTCATCCGCTCCACTTCAGCCCGCAAAACTTGAATTTCCCGATCCTTTTCGTCCTGCTGCAATCGATTCTGAGCACCGGAAACCCCAGCATACGATTTTTCGCCATGGACCCGGTCGTACTCCTTTTTCGCGTCAATGAACGACACGCCGGTGTTGACCTTGATCCGGATGATTTCCTCCTCCTTCTGGAACACCTTACATTTCTTGCTGTTCGACTGATGCCCTTCGCCACAATGCAAACACTGCGGAGGCGATGCACAGCCGGCCTCGAGATCGATTGGGTGACTTTTCGAACAATTTCGACACCGTTCCTGCCCCTGGCAACGCAATTTTGTGTGACCGTACGCGAAACACTTGTAACAAACCATTGGGGAGGGATAATACACACGGGTGGGAACTCGAAGCGAACCGAACCAAATATGCTTCGGGATAACAGTTCCACTGATGGTCAAAATAAGGGTAGGGGTATTTACTCTTACCTTTCCATCCTGTCGTGTGATTCGGTGGACATTCGTCACGCCCTGGCTGCTCAACTCCGTTTCAAGCAATTCCTTGCTCATGTTGATCGCTTCCGGGCAGCTGACAACGCATTTGACGAAATTCATCGTCGGATGCAATTGAATCGCCACCTTGGTGCCATCAATCAGCTCCGTCATCTGCAGCAACTTTTGCACTTTCGCTTCACTTCGCACTTTCAAAACGTACCGCGAACCTCTGTTTTCGGTGTACGTCTCGTCCAATTTTCCACCGGCGGCATGTTCCAGCGACCGCCCGATAACGAACGGATTGTCCGGGAACTTTCCTCCGTCTTTCGCCACCATCGACATCACCACTAATTGTCCGTGATTACTGTTCGGATCCAACCATTCCGGTAATCTTCTCCCGTTACCGGAATTCCCCCCGGGGGGAGCGGCATTTACAGCCGCCATGGCCAACAGGCCGAGCTCCCACAATCACAACTCCAGACAATCAATTGTCTTCACTCACGCACTAGAGGAATTCTTCTTCTCCTTCCACGCACCGCAAAATCCTATTCGTTTAGGCACTACCAAACGTCGGCGAAATCAATTCGAACGACCACCACAACTTTTCACGGTTTTTGTTGTTTTCTTTTCCCACCCCGCAACGCCCTGCTGCACTGCAGCTCGCCGACGGAATCACTCCGGCTCGCTTCTTCTCTTCCTTTTGCTGTCACACAACGCAAATGCCAACGCTCACTGTGATCGCAACACGATCGCGGTTGAACACTCTTTCACACACTGACGGGTGGCACCGTCGAAAATAGGTCTCTCTCCTTTTCGCTTTTCCTTTTAGCTTCCGATTCGCACGTCTTATTCACTCGAAAACTATCACGCAACTGATGATGAATGATGGCTGCGCCAAACACTAGCGGCCACTTTTATGGCTATGAAATGGCTGCGCCAAACACTAGCGGCCACTTTTATACCCACTCGAGGGTTGAGTTCTTCTTTCCTCTCTTGCTTTTTCTATTCTTCCGTGGCTTCCGATTGGTTGCCTGCATCGATATGAGCATATAAAAGAGGACTGCCTGGTTTTTTGACCCTCATTCTGTCGCTGCGTTTCAACTGATCCGTTTGGATTGAAAGCAAATTAATCATCATCTAACACAATGGCCCGTACCAAGCAGACTGCTCGTAAGTCTACTGGAGGAAAAGCTCCTCGCAAGCAGCTGGCTACCAAAGCCGCTCGCAAGAGCGCCCCAGCCACCGGAGGTGTCAAGAAGCCTCACCGTTATCGGCCAGGAACCGTTGCTCTGCGTGAAATCCGTCGCTACCAAAAGTCGACTGAGCTGCTGATCCGCAAGCTGCCATTCCAGCGTCTGGTTCGTGAGATCGCCCAGGACTTCAAGACCGATCTGCGCTTCCAGAGCTCGGCTGTCATGGCCCTGCAGGAAGCGAGCGAGGCCTATCTGGTCGGTCTTTTCGAAGATACCAACCTTTGCGCCATCCACGCCAAGCGTGTCACCATTATGCCCAAGGACATCCAGCTGGCTCGCCGTATCCGTGGAGAACGCGCTTAAATTCGGTCTGCATTATAGTTGCCATTCTCAACAAAACGGCCCTTTTCAGGGCCACTAGAGCATTCCCTAAAAGAGTTGTGTGAGCAATTTTCCCTTCAGTGTACCTAAAACTGTTTGTTCCCCTGGGGGAACGATTACTTCCTAAAGCCCCTTGACCTTCCTCCTACCACCGAACGATCATACTCTCAACACTGATGAGGGAGGTACGTCAACCAACCGACAACTCGAGTTGTCCCTTCATGCTTCGCTTTGCACACACTTTTGAATGTGCATCTCCAGCGCGGACTTCATTCTCTGGTACCGGCCGTATGTTTCCCCTTCTTCTTATGCTCTTTTCCGGATGCAGAAGCTTTCCCAGCTCGCCTCCCCTTGTTGCTACAAACTAGACAACTCGAACATCCAACATTGAAAGTTTGACCGTATGATTGAAACGTAATCTTTGGCTTGTTTACTTTGAAACACACCCCTATGATAGTTATAATTGATAATTGTGGGGTTTGGAAATTGATTGATTCCTTTAATATTAGGAGCTCCTGATATAGCCTTTCCTCGAATAAATAATATAAGTTTTTTAAATACTACCTGCTTCATCAACTCTTCTATTGTCAAGCAGTAGATAGTAGAAAATGGGGCAGGAACTGGATGAACAGTTTACCCTCCTCTCTCTTCAGGAACAGCTCACGCAGGGCTGGCTGTTTCAATGTTTTATGTTTCTGTTTCGGCAAATTGAACTCCAAAAATCGAAAGTTCGAGGTATCCCGAACAGAACATTTAAGAAGCCCAAACGTTTCCCCCCGCGGAATCTAGGAATTGATTCAGAAATGGTCATAATATGGCCGATATCTCTTCATCGATCCTCTCTGTGGCTAAATTAGATAAATCTGCAATATTTCAACAACAACTCTCTAGCGGTGGACTGGATATTGTCGTCCTGAAAAGGACGGTTTTTGGTTTGATGCACGCAGTGTAACTTATGCCTTCTTTTCGGTTTTCTTCGGCAGCAAGACAGCCTGAATGTTGGGCAGAACACCACCTTGGGCGATGGTAACACCGGACAGCAGCTTGTTCAATTCTTCGTCGTTGCGGATGGCCAACTGCAGATGACGGGGAATGATTCTGGTCTTCTTGTTGTCACGGGCAGCGTTTCCTGCCAATTCGAGCACTTCAGCGGCCAGATATTCTATAACGGCAGCCAAGTAGACTGGAGCGCCGGCACCGACACGCTCGGCATAGTTGCCCTTCCGGAGCAGACGGTGAATACGACCGACTGGGAACTGCAATCCAGCGCGGTTGGAACGGGACTTTGCCTTTCCCTTAACTTTGCCTCCTTTGCCGCGGCCAGACATTTTGTGGTTGAGTTTGAGTGGACTTGAGAAACAAACGTTCACGAAGCGTACGTAAGCGGTACTGATGGTGATTTCACCGGATGAGGGTATCTTTTATACATGCGTAGCCCTGCGCTGCACTCATACTAGGATGGTGCGAACGAAATGGATGAAGTAGCAAACGAAGCGAAGGGGCGGAACAGCGCTCACCATTCTACGGGTATAAAAGAGAACCGACTGGTTCGGTCGGGCATGAATACTTCACCCATGACGCCCCCGAGGAGAAACCCTTCAAAGCAGTCATTCGTGGTCTACCGATCACGGAGAAAAGCCTCATCGAAGCGGAATTGATCCAGCACTACAAGCTGCAGCCTGTGGCAATCCACGTCATCGCCCGGAAGTTCAGCGAAGGCGACAATCGAGATTGCCTCTACCTCGTCCACTTCCGAAAGGGATCCACCACGCTGAACGCGCTGAAGGCGGTGCGTACGCTGAACGACATGATCGTGACCTGGGAAGCCTACCGTGGTTCACACCGTGATGTAACGCAATGCATGCGGTGCCTGAACTTCGGCCACGGAACTCGAAATTGCAACCTCAAGCCCCGCTGCAACATTTGTGCTCATCCGCACATCACAGCGGATTGCCCCCACGAGGATGTAGCAGCCTACAAGTGTGTCAACTGTGGAAGTGGACACAAAGCCTCCGACAAGATTTGCCCCAAGCGCGAGGCATACAAGCAGATTCGGAAGAATGCAGCGACCAGAAACCTCCCCGGAAGAAGAGCTCCCGAGAATCAACAGCTGTTCCGCCAGGATGAATTCCCGGCCCTCCAACAAAACAGCAATCAGCGCCAACAACCCAACGTCACCCCGTCTTGGCCTAGACAGCCGAGAACGACCACCGCAACACCGAGTTCATCTCAACATCCGGTTCCCCAGGTGAGTGCTAACGCTGCTTCCTTCCCTGATGATGAATGTGAATCTGTCCCGCAAAGTAATTCGCTCTATGCCCCAGAAGAATTGGTTAGGATCTTCCTGGACATGTCGGACAAACTGAAACGTTGTCGTTCCCGGCATGAACAAGTAGAAACGTTGGGAGTGTTCTTGATCCAGTATGGTCGATAGCTCTATCCAGATTGTAACTTGGAACGCTAGGTCACTCCGACCTAAAATGATAGAATTTGGACAATTTCTAGTTGATAGGAATATTCAAGTGGCCTTGATCACGGAAACTCACCTAAATCCTAACATTAAGCTGAGTATTCCAAACTACAAAATTATCCGTCATGATCGTCAGGATACCAAAGGTGGTGGTGTCGCCATAGTAATAGCTAATCACTTGAAGTTTAAGGCATTACCCCATTTCAACACCAAAGTTATCGAAGCCATTGGCATAGAAATAGAATCCAGTGTTGGCAAAGTTAGACTCATCAGCGCATACTTTGGGCAACAAACAAAAATTACTGATGGCAGCAGGCTGTCATTCAGTCAGGATCTCAGGAAGCTAGCACACACAAATTGCAAGTTCATCATTGGGACCGACTTGAACGCCCGGCATCCTAGCTGGGGTAATATTGGGTCCAATGCCAACGGCAAAATCCTTTTTGAGGATCTTCAGGCTGGTATATACTCCATCCATCACCCAGTCTCTCCAACGTACGTAACTGTTAAAGGTTCACCATCAACACTTGACTTTTTCCTGTCAAACTTGTCGAACGGGATTAGTGAACCCGAAACCATCCAGGAGTTAGACTCAGATCACTTTCCGGTAGTGGTAAGAGTAGGAATCACCAGTGAATCAAGACCTTTGACATCCAAGAAGAACTTTCATCGTGTTAATTGGGACAGGCTTCGAAGTTCAGTTGACAATCAACTCAATGCGGAACAAGCTATTGATACCAGGGATCAGATTGATGATGTGCTAGCAAACCTCATCCAGGTGATCCAAACGGCAGTTGATAACAATGTTAGGACCACAACGGTTCGTTCAGAAGTGATAGCATTAGACAATTTCACTAGAATCCTGATAGGTAAAAGAAATGCCCTTCTTAGACAATATCAAAGAACTGGTCATAGAAGACTGAAATCTATTGTGAATCGTCTCAGAAAAATAATAAGCAAAAGGTTGGAAGAAATCAAAAACCAGAAATTCCAAGAAAAATTAGCCAAACTCGACAACAATTCAAGACCCTTTTGGAAAATTGCAAAAATACTCAAGAATAGACCACAAACTGTTCCCCATCTTAAGGTAAACAATCAAATACTTATAACCCCAGTTGAAAAAGCCAATGCAATAGCCCTAAATATTGTTAAATCTCACGAAATAGGACTCACCATGAATAGCCAGATGGAAGATACAGTTAAACAAACAATAGAAACTTTAAACAACACCAATAGTTATTTACCTGAACAAAGCAAAATTAATGTAGAAGAAATCCATTCAATTCTGAAACGACAGAAAAACATGAAAGCACCAGGCGATGATGGCATTCTAAATATGGTACTAAAAAATCTAGGTGACAATAGTTTGAACCTCCTCTGCAATATTTTCAACAAATGTCTAAATATAAGTTACTTCCCAAACAGTTGGAAAAAATCAAAGGTGATTCCCATTTTAAAACCAGGTAAAGATCCCACGAATGAAAAAAGCTACAGGCCTATCAGTTTACTATCATCAATAAGTAAAATTTTTGAAAAACTAATTCTGCACCGGTTAAATGAACATATCCAAAGAAATAACATTCTCATGGACGAGCAATTTGGCTTTCGCAAAGGCCATTCAACAACACAACAACTAGCCAGGGTAGTAAACAGGATCAAAAGAAACAAAGAAATCGGATATTCAACAGCAATGGCTCTTTTAGACATCGAAAAAGCCTTCGATAATGTATGGCATGAGGGATTAGTTCACAAACTAGTTCGATACAATTTCCCAACCTACTTGGTTAAAATATTACACGATTATCTAATCAATAGACAATTCAGAGTGTACCTTCAAGGACACTACTCCGAACAGCACACAATACAAGCAGGAGTCCCCCAGGGGAGTATTCTAGGCCCAGTCCTCTATTCAATATTTACATCGGACATTCCACCACTTATAGATGGAGTATTATCTTTGTTTGCAGATGATTCTGCCATCCAAGTCAGAGGCAGAATCACTCGACACATTACAACCAAATTACAAAACTGTCTAGAAACATTTATAAACTATATGAAATTATGGAAAATCAAAATCAATGCCATAAAAACACAAATAATACTGTTTCCTCTAAATCAGTCACCCAAACACAAACCAAACACAAAAATTGTTATAGATGGAAATGAAATAGAATGGTCTCCTCATGTAAAATATCTTGGCTTAACAACAGATGCAAAACTTTTGTTCAACAAACATGTAGAAAACACTAAAACTAAATGCCTCATACTACTGAATAGACTTTACCCATTAATTAACAAAAATTCAAAACTAAACATAAAAAACAAATTAGCAATATATAAGCAAATAGTACTACCTGTATTGGACTATGCAGCTCCAATATGGGACATTTGTGCCAAAAGCCACAAAAAGAAACTTCAAATCATACAAAACCGATTCTTAAAAATAATCTTTGGCTTAGAGAGAAATACAAGAACTACTTTAGTCCATGATATGGCACAACTAGAACTACTGGAAGCGAGATTCCAAAAACTAAAAGAAAAGTTTGTAAACAAAACTAGATTATCAGAATATGAAACAATACGAAACATTTATAATTAGTAGTTAGTAAGTAGAGTTAAGTTAGGTTAAGATCAAACAAAAACAGAAACAAAGTTTCAAATGTATACCACATACTATATGTAAAAACATCCAACAAGAAAATGAAGACTAAAGTTGATATGCCTAATTGGTAATTCTCTTAAATTGTAATAACAAATCGATGTATTTAAAAGCTGAAATAAAAAATGATTTAATACAAATCGGTCGGGCATCAGTTTCAGTTTTCGTTTGGAATCTAAAACAACGTTAGCAGCACGATGGCACCGAAAACCAGCGGAAAGGCCGCGAAGAAATCCGGCAAGGCCCAGAAGAACATTGTCAAGGGCGATAAGAAGAAGAAGAAGCAGCGCAGGAAGGAAAGCTACGCCATCTACATCTACAAGGTGTTGAAGCAAGTTCACCCCGACACTGGCGTTTCGTCGAAAGCCATGAGCATCATGAACAGCTTCGTCAACGACATCTTTGAGCGTATTGCCGCCGAAGCCTCCCGCCTGGCCCACTACAACAAGCGTTCGACGATCACATCCCGCGAAATCCAAACCGCCGTCCGGCTTCTGCTCCCGGGAGAGTTGGCCAAGCACGCCGTTTCGGAAGGCACCAAGGCCGTCACCAAGTACACCAGCTCCAAGTAAATGACGACCGACACTGCGTTCAATCACACCAAACCAAAAGGCCCTTTTCAGGGCCACTATTTCAATCCCGAAAAAGAGTTGATTTTGAAAATCTGACACTAGACTGTTTTATCACACTATTGAACCGACTGAGGTAGTGTCACGGCGGTGACTTCATACGTGACAACACCCCCCTCTCTTATCAGTTTGAATTTATTCAATTCATTTTATTTATTCGATGTTATCAGTTTCAGTATTGATTAATTATAACGATTACAGTTGCAGAGATTTGGATCCCCATTCAGCTGCGTAATAAATAATAGGAACTTAATTGTTAAGCAGTATAGGGAAAAATCTGTTCACAAAAAAACCCTAGATCTAAGTTTTTCCATCCGTTTGAATTTAAAACAAGAAGATCCACTTCGTACGTTCAACATTTCTGCTGATTGCAAAAAAAATGTTGTACCTTAACCACACTTCATTCACTAGCAGAACGTTTAAAGTTCAATATTTATGCTGATTGCCATGTTGCACCTTAACAACTTCATTTTTGCTATCGGTTGTGCTGCATGTTAGTAGTTTAGACAATTTTGACATCATAGGACTAGCTAGCTAGGCAGGCATGATGACAAGTTTCGTGGTTCGTTCGTTCTTCTTCTCAACGTATTGGAAAGAAGCTCATTATGTTTTCTAGCGTCCCATTACAAACGATCTCGTAAGAGCATCCCAGCAGTTCAGGCTATCATAATAACGTTTATCGAACAACAGTTGATGCAAATGGTATCGATCGGATAATCTCGATAATGCCATCAATCAGTTCCCATTGATGGGGCCCATTCACATAGTTCATGGGTGGGTGGTGTGTCTTCGAGATGTAACGGGTCAAACGAAATTGGGAAAACATTCTTATACACAATGGGTGGTGGGGGCGCGTTGCAAATGGTCATTGTTGGCGTTATGAAGTTTGCGAATGATGGTGACATGACACGTTGTGTGGTTGCCATTCGGCTTCCTGGCTCGGGTGTTGCTCAGTACTAGCACGGACAGACACGTTGAACAGCCCCTGAGGGCACTGTACACAAAAATATATCTCGATCGGGGGGAGTGTAGGGTGCAGTTTCTACACCGGGAACACGTGCCGTGGGGCATGTTAGGGACTTCCGAGAACAATTTGTCGCGAATTCAGCGCGACATGTCCGGTACTACTGCCGCCAGAAGAGATTGTATGGAATGTTCATTCGATGCAACTGCAGCTAGCAAAACCGATGCCTATTCGGGCAGATTTCGCACTAGCTCATTTGCAGATTCCACCGCAGGGAGGGTGCTTGCTTTGCTTACTTGCTTCTTGAAGTAAAACATTCTCAGATAAGCTAGATCCATAGTAGCACGTGCACTGTCCTTTTCCAATGCAGTTGCCGCCGATGGCTGAGGCAATGCCAGCAATTTGCACACATTCGACCAACCAACAGTGCACAGGTGGAAGGTGATTAGTGTTTGGTGACATTGTTTTCCGGACAAAATGGCACAAACTTGTGTGACTGACGTCATAGTCGAGCCCAAGTTTTCGGTATGTTTGATGAAAAACATCAAATTAACATTGTTCAAAGTTTACTAAAACCAAACGCGTAACATCGCTCGTCGGCACTGGGAATGACTTTGTTTGAGGCTCATTAGGGGCCATTAGACACCGGCATACTGGCTATACCCGCATGTCACCGCAAAGAGCAACCATTCATGTTGCCAAATTCACCACCGCCGTGCAGGGTGGTATTGTTTCAATAGTTACTATTGATTGTTTTATCGAGCAAAGCCACACCATATGGCGCACGGGTGCTGTAAAGACATGTCTCAGCGGTGCTTCTCGCGAAACCGGCCCGATGTGGCGATGACGGGCTGCTAGCGAGACTCATGCACTCACCAAACGGACATACTAGACAGGCAAATACTTAGTGCGATTACCGGAAAAATGCGTTTTAAAAAGGTGTTACCAAAAATATGTACAATATTTCGCGAACAGTCATCCAGTGGACGACCATGTCTGCATCCCTAACACAGACGACGAAATCGAACACCGCACTGTTGCCAGAATTTCCGTCATTCATTCGTTTACTATCGCCATCGTGTGAGTGTTACTCTAGCTACCTATCGAGATGTCTGAAGTTGCCACTGAAGCCGCTGCCGCAGCCCCGGCTGCCTCGCCAGCCAAGACCAAGAAGCCAAGGGCCCCCAAGGGACAGGGCAAGCCGAAGAAGCCGTCGACCCACCCCCCAGTCAACGACATGGTTGTTGCTGCCATCAAAACCTTGAAGGAACGCAACGGATCGTCCCTGCAGGCCATCAAGAAGTACATCGCCGCCAACTACAAATGCGATGTCGCCAAGCTTGCCCCATTCCTCAAGAAGGCCTTGAAGAATGGCGTCGAGAAGGGCAAGTTCGTCCAAACCAAGGGCACCGGCGCTTCCGGTTCGTTCAAGCTGAAGGCTGAAGCTAAGAAGGCCGCCAGTGAGAAGAAACCGAAGAAGGCCGGCGAGAAGAAGGCCAAGAAGGCTACCGGAGAGAAGAAGAAGGCCACCAAGAAACCAGCTGGGGAGAAGAAGGCCAAGAAGCCAGCCGGCGAGAAGAAAGCCAAGAAGCCGGCTGCAGCCAAGAAAGCCAAAGCTGCTGGTGCCAAGGCTGCCAAAAAGGCCGGTGGTGTGAAGAAGGCTGCTGCTCCGAAGCAGAAGGCCACCAAACCTTCCAAGACCGCCGCCAAGAAGCCCAAGACCCCAAAACCGAAGAAGGCTGCCCCAGCCAAGAAAGCTGCCGCGAAGAAGACCGCTGCCAAGAAGTAAATTTGGGACAGCAACCGTACTGTTGTAAAACAGTATCTAACATCCAATCAGTCCTTTTCAGGACTACCATCCAAGTTTAGAACAAAGAGTTGCACAGTCAATGATATTCCATTTCCATTTATTTCCAGAGGGAAATAAATCCCCCCGAAAAGTTACGTGCACTTTGCCACTGAATGGCGAATTCTTCCCGAACCCTTTCGCAAATCAATAAAATTGGCCAATCATGCACCCCTTTCTCTGCCAGCAACTGTAAAGCCCGGACAGGTAGGCGAGCACTGGCTGGCACTCACTGTAGCGGTGCATCCGTACCCAAAGCAAACCTCCACTAGAGGAACAGCTTTTGATACACTCGAATGATTCAAGGATTTGAAGAAGTCTATCGACTTAAAGGCTCCCCCAGATCTAAGCGACTTTTTACGGCGACAGCGACAAAAAAACGTCGCGATTTCGCAGCGATTCGCGTCGTGTCAGTCAAGATGGTTCCATAGAAGAGTGCTTGCAGCGACACAACAACGAAATCGTGTCGCTGTCGCCGTAAAAAGTCGCGTAGTTTTGGGGGAGCCTTATTTAAATCGGGTTGAGATTCGTAGCGTTGCCTTGTGAAACCAAAACATGTTTTCGCGGCAACCTGGAATCGAACCAAGGACCTTGCGATCGATAGGCCCGTGCGTTTTTAATACACTCAGGCAAATGGACTATCGAAATACATTGGATGCACTTATGAAAATTCGCCACAATAAATCGGGTTGAAATTCATAGCTTTGCCTTATGAAACCAAACATTGGCAACAAAAAATGTTTCTCGCAGCAACCTGGAATCGAACCAAGGACCTTGCGATCGTTAGGTCTGTGCGTACACCACGCGCCTACCGACGCCTGGATGTGAGTTGATGCTAAAACGAAACATAAAGCGTTCGTGTGTCAAAATGCAAAATGTATGCATTTCGATAGTCTAGTTCACAGGTCCGTACGTACCGGACCTACTGGGCAGGCTGAGTATCGACATCCCAAGTAGAGCGGTCAAGTACAGTTTGCTGCTAATAACCAAAGTAATCTTGACAGCTGATCCAGTATGAGCGAACTGCCACTATTTTCCTTGCGGAATAATCAAATTACTCTTGTGGATGTTGCAAATTAAGTTAATTGGCAGTAAAATACTAAGCCCAGGGATTCACAGGTCCGTACGTACCGGACCTACTGGGCAGGCTGAGTATCGACATCCCAAGTAGAGCGGTCAAGTACAGTTTGCTGCTAATAACCAAAGTAATCTTGACAGCTGATCCAGTATGAGCGAACTGCCACTATTTTCCTTGCGGAATAATCAAATTACTCTTGTGGATGTTGCAAATTAAGTTAATTGGCAGTAAAATACTAAGCCCAGGGATTGGCTTCTGAAAATCTCAATCTTTCGGGGCCAATGGGTCGACCTTGCTCAGTATGTTTGATTTTCGTAATCCAATGCTGTTCCACTATTCCAAAGATGAGAGCAAATCAATACAGTGTAACTGATTTTAAGCGTGATTGGCGAATCGAACGCCTCACATCCCCATCGCAGTTTGGGTACGGGAGAAAGAGAGTGAGCACCGCCGCCATTTGCTTGCGTGCACCGAGAAAAATTTGCGGCTCGAAAATTTGGCCCTGAGCTCCTGACACTCAAATTGAAACCGGTAAATTACTTCCGCCGCTGTTACTACACGTCGAGCATTTCCGTTGGAGTGAACGCGTCTTCATTATCAAAATTTTTTGTGCTCATTCTTTTGATTTATTTCGCACATGGGATTTTGCGAATGCCTCTTCTTCTTCTCATTTTTCTTGGCCGGCTTCTCACTTTATTTTTTTATGTGACCATTTTGCTCACATGGCTTGTTGGGAAGTTGAACCCAGACACCTTCAGCATGGGTTTGCTTTGTAGCCACCGACTTTACCACTACACTAAGGAAGGCCTTGACTGCTATTTATCAACATTATGCTCTTCAAGTGCGTCTTACTGCCGAGTTTCAGATAATTTGGCCGATGCCAAACTCCAGATGCCAAAATAAATCAGTGTTTCATTAAATTGATGTTTCTCTAAAGTAATTAAATCTAGGGTGAATTAAAAAAATAAAACAAACCCACACATGTAGCAGCATCTACCTTACCTATTCAATTTGTAATCGATTAGTTAACTAATGAGAGATTAGAAACTCTTAAAATGCTGTTCCCAAGGAAATCTGGATTTATTGTGGTATGAATATTCAACAACTTAGGATTTTTTTTTGTATCCAATATGTTTGAGTGCAAAAACTTTCGGCAAGATTATTTTAGGCTAGTAAACTTTTCTTTCAAACTCTTGAGTCAAAAAGTTAGAGCCAAGCTCAAAAAATCAAACAAACATTGTTTGGTACTACATTGCTAATTATTGAGAAAAGTGAAACCTTTTTAAGAAGTTAGTACCGTAAAATGGGGTGTTAAGGACTCGTGGGGTTTTAAGGGATTGAACTTCTCCATCAAGTTTGAAAAGTCACAAAAACGTCGGAAGTCGATATATCAGTCATCTGAAATGCTTGCTTTGTTCGGAGGATTGTGAGCTGCATTATGTGATCGGGGATATCTATTAATATTAGGTATTGTGGAGTCTAGATATTGAAAACGATTCAAACCATTTTTGAAAGAATTTTATTGGCAAAAAAGATTTAACTACAAAACAATGAAACAATATTAACAAAACTATGTGAGTAACCCAGAACATAAGTATATTTAATTGAGATCACAACGCAGACAAAAGCTTTTGAAAATGTTATCTAGATTTCGCCTTTTAATATTTCTTATGGAAAAAGTTTCTTTTTGAAAGTTAGCGGGGTGTTAGGGGATTATCTTTTCTACTACTTTTTCCAAGTTACAAAACTCGTTCGATTTATGCCGATATATGTTCCATTATACTTTAGGCTTGTTCCGTGAAGTAACACTGCATTGTAAAGGTTAAGGGGACTATTTTGTTTGTTACTGAATATTACTAAAATGTCTAGCCCTGAAAATATGGTTTTTTTTTTTTTTTTTTTTTTTTTTTTTTTTTTTTTTTTTTTTTTTTTTTTTTTTCTCAGAGGCACCCGAGTTGCGCGAAGAGTGAAACCAAATCTACCTATCGAACTGTCAAACTGTCTACCTATCGAGCAGACCAGCAAAACAAATAGGGGCTATTTTCGAAGACGAAGGAGAACAATCATTCAAAGAAGCAAATGCAAATATATAGGTTATGATCCTGTTGCATTCAAGTATCAAAACCAATTCAAGACAATTTCAATATCGAGTTAGGGAGAGTTAACTGTACCGTCAAGCTACCATTCACCGTGCATTTAAGAAAAATTTGCACTTCAAAAAAATATAAAACTATTCCAAATAATTTGAAGCGTACTAGAATACCACTACGTAGCGGGCAATTATATAATAATTCAGGGAAAAATCTAAAACTAGTGATGCATAACAAAAAATTAGTCAAAAATTATGTTTGAAAATGTCATGTTAAGGTCGCCTCGTACCGTTCTATGTGTCACCATTTACCGTGCGTATAGTTTTCGTCATGATTTGATTTTGTATCTTGAAGAAACGTTGTTAATGGAGCAACTATGTTGCTAGTAGTGTGCGCATTCATTTTTAAGAGTATTCAAATCTTCATTTACAATAAAAACTATACAAAGTTTAAAAATTGGCTAAATTATTATTTTTTTATTAAAATCGTTATAGGAGGTTTGACTGTATTGTCCAAACCATTCCATATTCACTTAAATTCTAAATATGAAGTAGTTTAATGACGACATAACAATAAATCTAATATTATCGCATAATTTCATGCCTTTTACACTATACACGGTAATAGGATCCATATATATTGAAAAGGATCCATTCACCGTGCATTTGGGTTTCGACTGAAACACAATAAAAATTCTAATTTGCATTAAATCTCATTGCTCATACGATGAAATACATCTTACTAATAATATCCACAGTGAAAACTTGTTGAAATTTTGAAAAATTTCATACTCTATCGTTAAAATAAAAAATGTGATTTTTTGGCGTTTCTACTAAGATTGTTGCAATATCTCGTTATCAAACAGAATTCACATGATTTTGTCTACATAAACTAGGTTTTTCAAAATTATTTGTGGCAAAAACTAGTTCGTTTCATCAGTTTTATCTTATTTTGCTGACCAAAGAATGATTTGTGAAAATTGTATGAATATTCTGTAGGAATTTGTATATGTGCACGGTGAATGGAGGCCGCACGGTGACTGGTGACTTAACGGTATATAGGTTATGATCCTGTTGCATTTAAGTCTCAAAAACAATTCAAGACAATTTTACGAAGTATTGACAGTTTCCAGATTAATAACTATGAAAGATTTAGCAGTTAAAAGAAAACGGTTTGCGTTTGCAGGAGTTCCAAGTTCGATAATATTGATGTATTATCTGATTGAGGTTGAGCATAACTTATGAAAATGAATGAAAGCATCAAAGTTATTGATCAAAAAGATTATGTTTTGTTGTTGGCAAAATATGGTTTCATTTGCGAAAGTCAAATTCCTTTACAACCCTGTTTTGCAGTTACGTCAAAAATCACACATTTTCATGATTATCTCAGAAATCTGCCATAGGATCCTCATAATTGTGTTTGGCACGCGACGAGAGAATCCAGTACTGACCCGATTTTGTCAGCCAATTTCAGATTTGTCAAAAAATTGGTATCGTCATGTTTTACCACGTACCCTCTTTAAAAGTCCATGTAACCATGTCGAAATTTGAAAAACGGGAACAAAATAAAATGACCCGATTTGGTCAGCCTAAAATTCATCGAGGGGCTGACAAAATCGGGTCCTTACTGTAGTAGGGCTGTCCTTTGTTTAATTATTGACATACTAGAAGTTGCTTGAAAACACCCCATTTTACGGTAGACATTTCATCATCCACTTTCAATACATTTCAATGAAACTGATTTGTTCAAAGTCATAAATGCTTGTTGTGGTTTGTAGATTCGAAGCTTGGAAATGTTCGTTCAAAACGATTTTCCCGGTGACCTTCTCAAATTCCCGGTTTTTCCCGTCGGTGGATTCAAATTCCCGTCTCTCACCCGGTTCGGTGATTCGTTTTCCCTTCGTTTCGTTTCGGGTGCGCGAACACAATTCCAGTGCTTGTAAATATTGATTGCAACCGCATCCAGTGAGCGGGACATTTCTCATAAGGTACAGTGTGGAACATGATGAAATATTTGTTCGTCCATCGCATTGTGGAACCGAGCGAGGCAAACTAAGAAGTTCCTAACGCAATCCTAATGGAATTTGATGAGTGGTAATAGGTAATAGGGAGTGGTACGACGAGCGTTCCGTACCTGACACTGAAGTCCGGAGTTGAGATGCATGCACGTGAGATTGGTATGGAAAGATGCACGCACTGGATTTCACCGGCGTGGCATCATAGCGGTTGTTGTTTTCGAACCGACCGAAGTACAACAAGTAAGTAACAACAGTAGTGCCACCCCGGGAAATGACAGTGCTGACTAGACTAGACTATGTATGTATATATATATATTGGCATTTTATGGTGTCTTCCAATCGGAGACGAGAATTTTCTCCCCAAGCCACGCCACCGCCGGACTGCAAAAGCGTGTAGTGCTTGTCCCATTAGATTACCCTTGCTTTTAGTGTGTGAACATTTGTCGTATCAACTCCTTGATGAGTGTGTTTGGTGGCCCTGAAAAGGGCCGTTTGAAGAGCGAAACTTTGGAATGCGATTTAACCTCCGAAACCGTACAGGGTGCGTCCCTGACGCTTCAGAGCGTAGACAACATCCATAGCGGTAACGGTTTTACGCTTGGCGTGTTCAGTGTAGGTAACGGCATCACGGATGACGTTTTCCAGGAACACCTTCAACACACCACGAGTTTCCTCGTAGATAAGTCCGGAGATACGCTTGACTCCTCCACGACGAGCCAGACGACGGATTGCGGGCTTGGTGATACCCTGGATGTTATCACGCAAAACCTTGCGATGACGCTTGGCGCCTCCTTTTCCGAGTCCTTTGCCTCCCTTGCCACGGCCGGTCATTTTGGATGAATTTGGTTCTGTGTTCGACGACGGTAGTACTGGAACTGATGGCTGCGCCAATTTTTTCATTAAATTCATGTTTATTTGCAATTTTTGGTTTACAAGGTAATTGGTTTACATGTCAAGAGGTTGACCGATAGGTCCTTCAGCTTTGGTCTTAAAGTTGGATTTTGATAGATGTTTTTGTTATTTTTGCGGTTTTACCCTAGTTGTTATATTGGCCGTATGGGCTCTGGTGGTTTTTAAAAGAAAATTTGTTATCCTAGCTACTATTTACAAGACTACAATAAAATAAAATTTGATAACCTAGGGGGGAACGAGGTCCCGGATGACCTGCTGGTCCGATTGGTGGCAACGAGCCCTAAATCTACCGATCGAGTCACCAAAGCGCTCCTCTAATGTTTTGATCTCGGCCAGACGGTGAACCTCGGTTGTCCTCGTTCTCGGAGGGCTGTTGAGGATCATCCGGAGGAACTTATTCTGGGTCCTCTGGAGCCTCAGATGGTGGGTTTTTGCGCAACTCTCCCAGATTGGAACGCCATATTCAATTACTGGAAGAATGACCTGTTTGTAAACAGCAAGCTTATTCTTCAGAGACAGAGTTGACTTCCGGTTGATCAGGGGGTACAATGCTTTGAGCAAGATGTTGCTTTTGGTGACCGTTTTGTCAACCTGCTGTCTGAAGAGAAGCTTGCTGTCTAACGTTAGCCCAAGGTAGTCGGCTGCATCAGACCATTCCACCGTTGATCCACCGAGGGTGATTTTACAATCCTCAGCCGGAACAAGTCTGGGGGATTTGGAATAGGGGAAGAGGTCTTCGCTGCGTTGATACAGATCTTCCAGCTGTTCAAATAATCTGACAAGACGTTCAGGCCTCTCTGGAGTCGAGATGTTAGTGCTCTCGTGAATCTGCCGCTGTAGACGACTGATGTGTCGTCAGCGAACAGTGACAGTGAGCCGCCTTCAGGGAGCTGAGGCATGTCCGAGGTGAACAGGTTGTATAGTAGGGGACCTAAAATACTGCCCTGTGGAACACCTGCGGGGATGTTGTGGGGGTCTGAGTTGACTCCATTGAGGGAAACCCTGAACGTCCTGTTAAACAGATAGTTTTTGATGATTTTCACCAAATAGGTGGGAAGATTGTATCGGTGCAGCTTGTACACCAGGCCGTCGTGCCAGACGTTGTCGAATGCTTTTTCAACATCGAGCAACGCCATGGCGGAGGATTTGGCAAGGGACTTGTTCCGCCTGAGGATGTTGGTTACTCGAGTCAGTTGGTGCACGGTTGAACGACCGCGTCGAAAGCCAAACTGTTCCTCGAGCAAGATGTTGTTTTGATCGGCTGCCGAAAGCAGCCGTCTGTTGATCGCTTTTTCAAAAAGCTTTGATAACCCTGAGAGAAGGCTGATGGGTCGATAGCTTTTGGGGGAGGAAGGATCCTTCCCAGGTTTCTTAATGGGGATGACTTTTGCTGACTTCCACGACGAGGGGAAGTAGCTAAGTCGGAGGCACTGATTGAAAATCAGTGCCAGATGTTGGTAGAACTGGAGACTCAATTGCTTGAGCTCCAAGTTCAGGATGTTGTCGAAACCTGGGGCCTTCATGTTTTTGGATGTTTTGAGATAGGCCAGCAACTCGTCGGCAGTGATCTCCAACTCCTCCGAGAAGTCGTTGGGAGATTGGTGTAGGTTAGCTGCGTGTTCGGAAACAGCAGCTTCGTGTGGGCTAGGAATGTCTAGCCCTAGATTGTGGGAGCTGACGAAATGCCGACCTATCTCAGCAGCCTTCTCCGCAGGGGTTATCAAGCGATCCTTAGAGTCGGTGTTGTCTAATGGGATCAACGGTGGAATAGGTCTGGGTTTGGATTTTAAAAGTTTGGTCATCTTCCAGAATGGCCTAGCACAATCTGGGAGAGAGCGGATCTTGTTGGAAAAATCATCGTTCCTGAGGTCCACCATTCTGGCCTTGATTATTTTGGATATGCGATTGACTTCGCTTTTCAACGCAGGCAGACCAGAGCGTTGGTACTGCCTGCGTTTGGTGTTCCTTAAACGAATGAGATCTTTGGTAACACGATCGATAAAAAGGGGGTTGCTCACCTGACCAGATGCTGGTACATGCTGTTCTCGGGCCACGGAGATGGCCTCTTCGACGCTCTGCAGGTGCCGGTCGATGTCTTCAGCGGACGCCAGGGGAGCCTCGTACTGGATGTTAGCGTCGACACACCGCTGGAATTGGCCCCAGTCGACACGATGGTAGTTGCGCCGGGTGACCCGATGCCGGTTGACCAGGGAACCAACTTCTGCCACCACCGGGTAGTGGTCCGAGCTCAGGTCCTGGTGAACGACCGGTTGGGAGATGTTGTCGGCCATGTTGGTCAGGAAGACATCAATGGTCGCATGGGCCCCGGACCGGCTCAGGCGGGTGGGTGAATCCGGGCTCAGGATGGTGTAGTGGCCTTCCTCCAGGTCCTGTTGTAGGATGAGGCCGTTCCTATTTCGCCGGGGGTTTCCCCAGGTCTCGTGCCTTGCGTTCAGATCGCCAGCCAGGATGAACTGCCCCTGCCGCCGTGTCAGTTTGACGAGGTCTTGCTTTAAGGCCGCCGATGTTCCGTCGTTGATGTTGGTTTGCTTCGGGCAGTACGCCGCGATGATCGTGATTGGGCCGATGGAGGTTTCCACCCGAACACCTACGGCCTCGATGATTTGGAGTTGAAAGCTCGGCAGCAGGGTGCAGTTGACGTTCCTCCGCAGAGCAACCGCAACGCCTCCACCTTCGGATCCGCACCGGTCAAGCCGCACGAGCCGGAAGTCGGGGATGAAGATGTTAACTTCCGGCTTGAGGTGCGTCTCCGTTATCACGGCTATGTCGATGCCTTCCTGGTCCAGGAAGGCGGACAACTCTCGATTTTTGCTCCGGAGGGAGCAAGCGTTCCAGTTGAGGATCTTGGTGGTGGCCTCACGGGCCATATTTGGATAAGAACGCAAATACCACCGAGTTGGCGGCGTCGATCTGTTCCGACTTGGAACGGCAGGCTCGTAGCCGTTGGAAAAGGTTCCTTGTGTATTCCAACATTTGCTCCGGCGTGTACAGGGAGCCGTCGTCGTCGGAGGGAGGAGGAGTGCCGGAAGCACTGGGTCCAGGATTCCCCCATCCAGGAGGGGGCGCATTCCGGACCGATGGAGCAGCGGCGGCGGCCGCGAGGCGTTGCTGAACGGAGGGGGCCGACTGGCGGGATGCCTGCCGGTGGGTTGGTTGAAGCGGTGGCAGATTGGGCACTTGGTAGCGGGGCGTCGGGAAGTGCTCCTCAGTCAGCGGTGGGGGTGGTTGGCGCTGGCGTTGCCGTCCCAGCTTCTTGGCGGACGCTTGCTGGCGGATTGCCAGAAACTCCGCACGTTTGGGGCAGTTGCGGCTGCTGCCCTCGTGGTTTGCACCGCAGTTGGCGCACTTCGATTCGGTGCCCTCCATCGGCTGGCAGGTCGAAGTGGCGTGCGCACCGGCACATTTGCCACAGCGGGGCTTCATATGGCAATTCCTGGTCCCGTGGCCGAACGCGAGGCAGTTGCCACACTGCGTCACGTCTCGTTTTTTCGGGCGGTAGCGCTCCCATTCCACCACGATGTGGAAGAGCGCTCTCACTCTTGTCAGGCCCGCCATGGTGGTAGACCCCTTCTCCAAATGGGCCAGGTAGAGCTGGTCCCGGTGTCGTCCTCCTTGTGCTCGCCGGATGGGGAACACACTCGTCGCCTTGAGTCCAGCCGCCTTCATTTCATCGATGATGGCCTCCGGGGTGAACTCCGGCAGCCCTCGGACGAGTACTTTGAACGGCTTGCTACCGGGGGCATCGTGGGTGTAGAATTCCACCCCTTTTGCCTTCAGCAGCTTGCCGGCCTTGTCGTAATCGGCGCCGGAGGCGCACATGATCTTAGTGCCGGTATGGCACAGCTTGAACAGTGGCCGGATGTTGTTGGCCGCTAGCTCGGATCGCAGCGCCGAGAGGTCCTTCGACGCCGTGAAGAGGGGGGGAACCTTCGCGCCCGGGGGGGCTTGGTCCACAGGCAGGGAGGCAAACTTGTTATTTGCCAGCAACCTGCTGTATGCCGCCGGGTTGGCATCTTCATTCCTGGCTCGTTTTGGCGCGCTGGTCTGCCCGCTGTCGGCCAGCGGGGCGGGGGTCGAGGCGGAGTCCGCCTTTTGCTTCCGATTGCGACCCATCGCTATGGGCCGCGGTTGCTCTGCTTCGACTAGCAGAGATGCTTTCTGGCTAGCCACCCCTAGGAGGTAGGTTAGCGCCGGAGAGCAGTCGCGGGAGCGGGAAATCGCGAAAAAAGAGTGCACTTCGCACACGCACGGAAGAGAATTCGAACTTGTCTCGCAACTCAAAAAGACACGCAACCGTTCACAACGGCAGTTCGATTCGGAATGATGGCTGCGCCAAACACTAGCGGCCACTTTTATACCCACTCGAGGGTTGAGTTCTTCTTTCCTCTCTTGCTTTTTCTATTCTTCCGTGGCTTCCGATTGGTTGCCTGCATCGATATGAGCATATAAAAGAGGACTGCCTGGTTTTTGACGTTAACTACGTCTTACGGCAATATACTGGGTGTCAATTGAAAATCTAAAATTTTGCGACCGTCACGAAATTATGAAAGATTTTGAACGCTAATAACTCAGTCATTTATCTATAGATTTTAAAAATTTTCCCACCAATCGGTCGGAAATGTATACAGCAATTTTCTCGAATGGAGAAAACTATTGAATATCGACAATAAACTATTGAAAATTTGGAAAATGTCGACCCCTTTCTTACGCAACCAATCACGTGCAAGCAGTTTTCCACGCTTCTTTTGCGTTCCGCTTCGCACTATAAAAGCAGACCGATTCCTGCTTCTTCGCTCATTCTTCTTTTTGCCGTCAGACTGTGAACATGGTCAGCGAGCAAGTCTCGAGTGCCTTTCGCATTCTCAGCTCAGTTTTCAATGGAACGCGAATGAAACAACAACACGCCGCCACGACTGAAGCCGCTTGTTGAAGCGCACATCGTCATCGCCACCGCAAACCTCATCGGGCGAGGAGGATTTGTACCAGTGCGCCGTCAAAATGTGTCAGTGTTACGCAAATTCAACATTTCAATCGGCCCTTTCCAGAGCCAACAAATGTGTTTTAAAGAGTTGATTGTGTAATATTCCTTAATTTGTTCGAGATGGCTGAAGAAAATCGACCAAAGCCGCTTGTTGAAGCGCACATCGTCATCAGCACCGAAAATCTCACCGGGCGAGGAGGATTGCAACCAGTGCGCCGTCAAAATGTGTCCGTGTTACGCAAATTCAACAATTCAATCGGCACTTTTCAGAGCCAACAAATGTGTTTTAAAGAGTTGATTGTGTAATATTCTTAAAATTGTTCGAGATGGCTGAAGAAAATCGACCAAAGCCGCCAAAATGTGTCCGTGTTACGCAAATTCAACAATTCAATCGGCCCTTTCCGGAGCCAACAAATGTGTTTTAAAGAGTTAATTCTGTAATATTCCCTAATGTGTTTACCACATACTTGCTATAATTTCTTAATTCATCTCATAGCAGCATACAATAATTGATTTATTACGAATAATTGACAATACGGCAATTTGAGGATGTTTCCGAAGACGCTGCTGCAGTGCCGTCGGGATGCAATAATAGCATAATGCTAATCTTGTCATTCCCTTACCCAGACATCAGTTTCATATAGCCTATTTCCCAGATAAGAAAACTAAGAATTTGAAAGGAGGAGCATCACCTGCTATTCTAAGGGTATAAAGCATCCCTTCTTCGTTGAATTCGGTTTCATTCTGTTTTCGCTTTCGAGCTGGTAAGAGCTCCTGCAAACCTGCTCAGCTCCTCGCTACCAGAGGCAAGCTGTTTGTACGAGATGGCTGAAGAAAATCGACCAAAGCCGCTTGTTGAAGCGCACATCGTCATCAGCACCGAAAATCTCACCGGGCGAGGAGGATTGCTACCAGTGCGCCGTCAAAATGTGTCCGTGTTACGCAAATTCAACAATTCAATCGGCACTTTTCAGAGCCAACAAATGTGTTTTAAAAAGTTGATTGTGTAATTTTCTTTAATTTGTTCGAGATGGCTGAAGAAAATCAACCAAAGCCGCTTGTTGAAGCGCACATCGTCATCAGCACCGAAAATCTCACCGGGCGAGGAGGATTGCAACCAGTGCGCCGTCAAAATGTGTCCGTGTTACGCAAATTCAACAATTCAATCGGCACTTTTCAGAGCCAACAAATGTGTTTTAAAGAGTTGATTGTGTAATATTCTTTAATTTGTTCGAGATGGCTGAAGAAAATCGACCAAAGCCGCCAAAATGTGTCCGTGTTTACGCAAATTCAACAATTCAATCAGCTCTTTCCGGAGCCAACAAATGTGTTTTAAAGAGTTAATTGTGTAATATTCCCTAATGTGTTTATCACATACTTGCTATAATTTCTTAATTCATCTCATAGCAGCATACAATAATTGATTTATTACGAATAATTGACAATACGGCAATTTGAGGATGTTTCCGAGGACGCTGCTGCAGTGCCGTCGGGATGCAATAATAGCATAATGCTAATCTTGTAATTCCCTTACCCAGACATCAGTTTCATATAGCCTATTTCCCAGATAAGAAAACGAAGAATTTGAAAGGAGGAGCATCACCTGCTATTCTAAGGGTATAAAGCATTCCTTCTTCGTTGAATTCGGTTTCATTCTGTTTTCGCTTTCAAGCTGGTAAGAGCTCCTCCAAACCTGCTCAGCTCCTCGCTACCAGAGGCAAGCTGTTGATCACCAAGCGGCGGCAAGTTTGTACGAGATGGCTGAAGAAAATCGACCAAAGCCGCTTGTTGAAGCGCACATCGTCATCAGCACCGCAAATCTCACTGGGTGAGGAGGATTGCAACCAGTGCGCCGTCAAAATGTGTCCGTGTTACGCAAATTCAACAATTCAATCGGCCCTTTCCAGAGCCAACAAAGGTGTTTTAAAGAGTTGATTGTGTAATATTCCCTAATGTGTTTACCACATCTCTTTATTCATCTCATAGCATCATTCAATTACTGATTTATTACGAATAATTGACAATACGGCAATTTGAGAATGCTTTCGAGGACGCTGCTGCAGTGCCGTTGGGATGAGTGCTCAACATTTCACAACGATTGTAAAATAGAGTGGCATTTCAAACAGCGTCTTTGTTTTCCCATATTTTATGGGACAACTTCGATGACGAAAATTATCACATGTAACAAAATTGCACAGTCGAGTCTAGTACACGACACTGAAGACGGCCTTACAGTTGAGGTCGAAATACGCGTATCTGTCAAAGGATACAAACTCTAGTGGAATTTATTGTACTAAACTCAGTTTTATAATTAAGTTTCACAACTTAATAATTAAGTTTTATTTATTATGAAGGTAAATTTCTGATCGATTATTACAATTGCCAGAATTATTAGAATCTACTTCAAGATTGTAATAATTCTGGTAATTGTAATAATGGATCAGAAATTTACCTTCATAATAAATAAAACTAATGATTATCAATAGCTAATTATTGAATATTTAGTAAATGTCAACCCTTCCGACAAATCATTCATTTCTTACGCATTAGCATTTTCTGAGATTTTCAAGTAATTCTCAGCCCAACACATCATTGGTACATGCCCATTTCCCAGATTTGACTATCAGAAAGAGAAGAACACGAAAGGGAGGAGCATCATTTGCTATTCTAAGGTAATGAAACATGCTTTCTACGTCAGATTCGGTTTCATTCCATTTTCGCTTTCGAGCTGGTAAGTGCTCCGAACCTGCTCAGCGAGGAGTAGCTCGCTGCCAGAAGCCTGCTGAGATGTAGATTTTCAAGTTGCCAATCCAGCGTCTGGTTTGTGAAATCGAACAAGATTTCTAGATTGGCTCTCGCTTTGAAAATTGGACCTGCGGGAATCAGTGTGCCGTAATGCAAGATTTGTACGAGATGACTGAAGAAAATCAGCCAAAGCCGCCTGTAGAAGCGTTCATCGTCATCGCCACCGCAAATCTCTTCGGGCGAGGATAATTTTAGTCTGTGCGCTGTCAAAATATGTCTGTGTTACTCGAATTTAACAATTCAATCGGCCCTTTCCAGGCCAACAAATGTGTACTAAAGAGTTAATTGTGTAATATTTCCTAATACCACATACTTGCTATAATCACTTAATTCTTCTCGTAACATCATACAATATCTGATATGTTATGAATAATTGCAAATAGGAGCCTTCCTTAGCCGAGTTTTAAGAGTCCGCGGTTACAAAGCAAAGTCATACTGAATGTGTCTGTGTTTGATTCCCGGTCGGTAATTTCGTAATGGAAATTTTCTTAATTTCCCTGGGCATAAAGTATCATCGTACCTGCCACACGATGTACGAATGCGAAAATGGCAACTTTGGCAAAGAATGCTCTCAGTTAATAACTGTGGAAGTGCTCATTGAACAGTAAGCTGAGAAGTAGGCTCTGTCACAGTGGGGACGTTATGCCAAGAAGAAGAAGAATTGAAAATACGACAAATTGAAATTTACGTTGGCGATGACGATATCGATGACTGAAGCACTTTTCCGAACGAAGAGCTTCTCACTGTTATTAAATTCACAAACCGTTACATTCTATAAGGTTGATAATATGGATATTCAAATGCAGCAAATCACATGGCGTAGTTAACGTCATGCGGTCGTGTCTTGTACACAACCCCCACTGATTTTTTTTGACCCTCATTCTGTCGCTGCGTTTCAACTGATCCGTTTGGATTGAAAGCAAATTAATCATCATCTAACACAATGGCCCGTACCAAGCAGACTGCTCGTAAGTCTACTGGAGGAAAAGCTCCTCGCAAGCAGCTGGCTACCAAAGCCGCTCGCAAGAGCGCCCCAGCCACCGGAGGTGTCAAGAAGCCTCACCGTTATCGGCCAGGAACCGTTGCTCTGCGTGAAATCCGTCGCTACCAAAAGTCGACTGAGCTGCTGATCCGCAAGCTGCCATTCCAGCGTCTGGTTCGTGAGATCGCCCAGGACTTCAAGACCGATCTGCGCTTCCAGAGCTCGGCTGTCATGGCCCTGCAGGAAGCGAGCGAGGCCTATCTGGTCGGTCTTTTCGAAGATACCAACCTTTGCGCCATCCACGCCAAGCGTGTCACCATTATGCCCAAGGACATCCAGCTGGCTCGCCGTATCCGTGGAGAACGCGCTTAAATTCGGTCTGCATTATAGTTGCCATTCTCAACAAAACGGCCCTTTTCAGGGCCACTAGAGCATTCCCTAAAAGAGTTGTGTGAGCAATTTTCCCTTCAGTGTACCTAAAACTGTTTGTTCCCCTGGGGGAACGATTACTTCCTAAAGCCCCTTGACCTTCCTCCTACCACCGAACGATCATACTCTCAACACTGATGAGGGAGGTACGTCAACCAACCGACAACTCGAGTTGTCCCTTCATGCTTCGCTTTGCACACACTTTTGAATGTGCATCTCCAGCGCGGACTTCATTCTCTGGTACCGGCCGTATGTTTCCCCTTCTTCTTATGCTCTTTTCCGGATGCAGAAGCTTTCCCAGCTCGCCTCCCCTTGTTGCTACAAACTAGACAACTCGAACATCCAACATTGAAAGTTTGACCGTATGATTGAAACGTAATCTTTGGCTTGTTTACTTTGAAACACACCCCTATGATAGTTATAATTGATAATTGTGGGGTTTGGAAATTGATTGATTCCTTTAATATTAGGAGCTCCTGATATAGCCTTTCCTCGAATAAATAATATAAGTTTTTTAAATACTACCTGCTTCATCAACTCTTCTATTGTCAAGCAGTAGATAGTAGAAAATGGGGCAGGAACTGGATGAACAGTTTACCCTCCTCTCTCTTCAGGAACAGCTCACGCAGGGCTGGCTGTTTCAATGTTTTATGTTTCTGTTTCGGCAAATTGAACTCCAAAAATCGAAAGTTCGAGGTATCCCGAACAGAACATTTAAGAAGCCCAAACGTTTCCCCCCGCGGAATCTAGGAATTGATTCAGAAATGGTCATAATATGGCCGATATCTCTTCATCGATCCTCTCTGTGGCTGGATATTGTCGTCCTGAAAAGGACGGTTTTTGGTTTGATGCACGCAGTGTAACTTATGCCTTCTTTTCGGTTTTCTTCGGCAGCAAGACAGCCTGAATGTTGGGCAGAACACCACCTTGGGCGATGGTAACACCGGACAGCAGCTTGTTCAATTCTTCGTCGTTGCGGATGGCCAACTGCAGATGACGGGGAATGATTCTGGTCTTCTTGTTGTCACGGGCAGCGTTTCCTGCCAATTCGAGCACTTCAGCGGCCAGATATTCCATAACGGCAGCCAAGTAGACTGGAGCGCCGGCACCGACACGCTCGGCATAGTTGCCCTTCCGGAGCAGACGGTGAATACGACCGACTGGGAACTGCAATCCAGCGCGGTTGGAACGGGACTTTGCCTTTCCCTTAACTTTGCCTCCTTTGCCGCGGCCAGACATTTTGTGGTTGAGTTTGAGTGGACTTGAGAAACAAACGTTCACGAAGCGTACGTAAGCGGTACTGATGGTGATTTCACCGGATGAGGGTATCTTTTATACATGCGTAGCCCTGCGCTGCACTCATACTAGGATGGTGCGAACGAAATGGATGAAGTAGCAAACGAAGCGAAGGGGCGGAACAGCGCTCACCATTCTACGGGTATAAAAGAGAACCGACTGGTTCGGTCGGGCATGATTCCAGTCTGTTCCGTCGTCGCGATAAGACGTGTTTTAGACTTTTCGTTCGTAATTAAGTAAGTGTGTCGATTACGTGCTGCCCAGTATGGGTAAGCGAGGACGCCGTCGCTCGAGCAATGGCTCTAAGCAAAACAGCCCGCAGTCGGCTCTCAAGAAGCCGAAAGAAGGAAGCCCGACCGGTCATCGAAAGCGTGCCAAATCAAGCAACATCGTGGCAGGAACCCAGAGCGTCATCACCGAAGCTGGCACTGCTGAAAACCGAAGCGAGATGGGAGGATTCGGCGACATTGGCCAAACCGATGACTTCATCACACCATTCATCCACCAGAATGGAAACCAACCATCCAAGATTCCTCCTCTGGTGGTGAAAAGTGTCCCTCTTGGCCAACTCAAGCAGGACCTCCGTGCAAACGGCATCGATGCCCAGTTCAAACTCACACGAATTGGCATCAAAATCGTGGTCCACACGAAGGAAGCGATGGAAGCTACCAAAGCCTACCTCCAGCGGAAGAAAGCGGAATACTTCACCCATGACGCCCCCGAGGAGAAACCCTTCAAAGCAGTCATTCGTGGTCTACCGATCACGGAGAAAAGCCTCATCGAAGCGGAATTGATCCAGCACTACAAGCTGCAGCCTGTGGCAATCCACGTCATCGCCCGGAAGTTCAGCGAAGGCGACAATCGAGATTGCCTCTACCTCGTCCACTTCCGAAAGGGATCCACCACGCTGAACGCGCTGAAGGCGGTGCGTACGCTGAACGACATGATCGTGACCTGGGAAGCCTACCGTGGTTCACACCGTGATGTAACGCAATGCATGCGGTGCCTGAACTTCGGCCACGGAACTCGAAATTGCAACCTCAAGCCCCGCTGCAACATTTGTGCTCATCCGCACATCACAGCGGATTGCCCCCACGAGGATGTAGCAGCCTACAAGTGTGTCAACTGTGGAAGTGGACACAAAGCCTCCGACAAGATTTGCCCCAAGCGCGAGGCATACAAGCAGATTCGGAAGAATGCAGCGACCAGAAACCTCCCCGGAAGAAGAGCTCCTGAGAATCAACAGCTGTTCCGCCAGGATGAATTCCCGGCCCTCCAACAAAACAGCAATCAGCGCCAGCAACCCAACGTCACCCCGTCTTGGCCTAGACAGCCGAGAACGACCACCGCAACACCGAGTTCATCTCAACATCCGGTTCCCCAGGTGAGTGCTAACGCTGCTTCCTTCCCTGATGATGAATGTGAATCTGTCCCGCAAAGTGGTTCGCTCTATGCCCCAGAAGAATTGGTTAGGATCTTCCTGGACATGTCGGACAAACTGAAACGTTGTCGTTCCCGGCATGAACAAGTAGAAACGTTGGGAGTGTTCTTGATCCAGTATGGTCGATAGCTCTATCCAGATTGTAACTTGGAACGCTAGGTCACTCCGACCTAAAATGATAGAATTTGGACAATTTCTAGTTGATAGGAATATTCAAGTGGCCTTGATCACGGAAACTCACTTAAATCCTAACATTAAGCTGAGTATTCCAAACTACAAAATTATCCGTCATGATCGTCAGGATACCAAAGGTGGTGGTGTCGCCATAGTAATAGCTAATCACTTGAAGTTTAAGGCATTACCCCATTTCAACACCAAAGTTATCGAAGCCATTGGCATAGAAATAGAATCCAGTGTTGGCAAAGTTAGACTCATCAGCGCATACTTTGGGCAACAAACAAAAATTACTGATGGCAGCAGGCTGTCATTCAGTCAGGATCTCAGGAAGCTAGCACACACAAATTGCAAGTTCATTATTGGGACCGACTTGAACGCCCGGCATCCTAGCTGGGGTAATATTGGGTCCAATGCCAACGGCAAAATCCTGTTTGAGGATCTTCAGGCTGGTATATACTCCATCCATCACCCAGTCTCTCCAACGTACGTAACTGTTAAAGGTTCACCATCAACACTTGACTTTTTCCTGTCAAACTTGTCGAACGGGATTAGTGAACCCGAAACCATCCAGGAGTTAGACTCAGATCACTTTCCGGTAGTGGTAAGAGTAGGAATCACCAGTGAATCAAGACCTTTGACATCCAAGAAGAACTTTCATCGTGTTAATTGGGACAGGCTTCGAAGTTCAGTTGACAATCAACTCAATGCGGAACAAGCTATTGATACCAGGGATCAGATTGATGATGTGCTAGCAAACCTCATCCAGGTGATCCAAACGGCAGTTGATAACAATGTTAGGACCACAACGGTTCGTTCAGAAGTGATAGCATTAGACAATTTCACTAGAATCCTGATAGGTAAAAGAAATGCCCTTCTTAGACAATATCAAAGAACTGGTCATAGAAGACTGAAATCTATTGTGAATCGTCTCAGAAAAATAATAAGCAAAAGGTTGGAAGAAATCAAAAACCAGAAATTCCAAGAAAAATTAGCCAAACTCGACAACAATTCAAGACCCTTTTGGAAAATTGCAAAAATACTCAAGAATAGACCACAAACTGTTCCCCATCTTAAAGTAAACAATCAAATACTTATAACCCCAGTTGAAAAAGCCAATGCAATAGCCCTAAATATTGTTAAATCTCACGAAATAGGACTCACCATGAATAGCCAGATGGAAGATACAGTTAAACAAACAATAGAAACTTTAAACAACACCAATAGTTATCTACCTGAACAAAGCAAAATTAATGTAGAAGAAATCCATTCAATTCTGAAACGACAGAAAAACATGAAAGCATCAGGCGATGATGGCATTCTAAATATAGTACTAAAAAATCTAGGTGACAATAGTTTGAACCTCCTCTGCAATATTTTCAACAAATGTCTAAATATAAGTTACTTCCCAATCAGTTGGAAAAAATCAAAGGTGATTCCCATTTTAAAACCAGGTAAAGATCCCACGAATGAAAAAAGCTACAGGCCTATCAGTTTACTATCATCAATAAGTAAAATTTTTGAAAAACTAATTCTGCACCGGTTAAATGAACATATCCAAAGAAATAACATTCTCATGGACGAGCAATTTGGCTTTCGCAAAGGCCATTCAACAACACAACAACTAGCCAGGGTAGTAAACAGGATCAAAAGAAACAAAGAAATCGGATATTCAACAGCAATGGCTCTTTTAGACATCGAAAAAGCCTTCGATAATGTATGGCATGAGGGATTAGTTCACAAACTAGTTCGATACAATTTCCCAACCTACTTGGTTAAAATATTACACGATTATCTAATCAATAGACAATTCAGAGTGTACCTTCAAGGACACTACTCCGAACAGCACACAATACAAGCAGGAGTCCCCCAGGGGAGTATTCTAGGCCCAGTCCTCTATTCAATATTTACATCGGACATTCCACCACTTATAGATGGAGAATTATCTTTGTTTGCAGATGATTCTGCCATCCAAGTCAGAGGCAGAATCACTCGACACATTACAACCAAATTACAAAACTGTCTAGAAACATTTATAAACTATATGAAATTATGGAAAATCAAAATCAATGCCATAAAAACACAAATAATACTGTTTCCTCTAAATCAGTCACCCAAACACAAACCAAACACAAAAATTGTTATAGATGGAAATGAAATAGAATGGTCTCCTCATGTAAAATATCTTGGCTTAACAACAGATGCAAAACTTTTGTTCAACAAACATGTAGAAAACACTAAAACTAAATGCCTCATACTACTGAATAGACTTTACCCATTAATTAACAAAAATTCAAAACTAAACATAAAAAACAAATTAGCAATATATAAGCAAATAGTACTACCTGTATTGGACTATGCAGCTCCAATATGGGACATTTGTGCCAAAAGCCACAAAAAGAAACTTCAAATCATACAAAACCGATTCTTAAAAATAATCTTTGGCTTAGAGAGAAATACAAGAACTACTTTAGTCCATGATATGGCACAACTAGAACTACTGGAAGCGAGATTCCAAAAACTAAAAGAAAAGTTTGTAAACAAAACTAGATTATCAGAATATGAAACAATACGAAACATTTATAATTAGTAGTTAGTAAGTAGAGTTAAGTTAGGTTAAGATCAAACAAAAACAGAAACAAAGTTTCAAATGTATACCACATACTATATGTAAAAACATCCAACAAGAAAATGAAGACTAAAGTTGATATGCCTAATTGGTAATTCTCTTAAATTGTTATAACAAATCGATGTATTTAAAAGCTGAAATAAAAAATGATTTAATACAAAAAAAAATCGGTCGGGCATCAGTTTCAGTTTTCGTTTGGAATCTAAAACAACGTTAGCAGCACGATGGCACCGAAAACCAGCGGAAAGGCCGCGAAGAAATCCGGCAAGGCCCAGAAGAACATTGTCAAGGGCGATAAGAAGAAGAAGAAGCAGCGCAGGAAGGAAAGCTACGCCATCTACATCTACAAGGTGTTGAAGCAAGTTCACCCCGACACTGGCGTTTCGTCGAAAGCCATGAGCATCATGAACAGCTTCGTCAACGACATCTTTGAGCGTATTGCCGCCGAAGCCTCCCGCCTGGCCCACTACAACAAGCGTTCGACGATCACATCCCGCGAAATCCAAACCGCCGTCCGGCTTCTGCTCCCGGGAGAGTTGGCCAAGCACGCCGTTTCGGAAGGCACCAAGGCCGTCACCAAGTACACCAGCTCCAAGTAAATGACGACCGACACTGCGTTCAATCACACCAAACCAAAAGGCCCTTTTCAGGGCCACTATTTCAATCCCGAAAAAGAGTTGATTTTGAAAATCTGACACTAGACTGTTTTATCACACTATTGAACCGACTGAGGTAGTGTCACGGCGGTGACTTCATACGTGACAACACCCCCCTCTCTTATCAGTTTGAATTTATTCAATTCATTTTATTTATTCGATGTTATCAGTTTCAGTATTGATTAATTATAACGATTACAGTTGCAGAGATTTGGATCCCCATTCAGCTGCGTAATAAATAATAGGAACTTAATTGTTAAGCAGTATAGGGAAAAATCTGTTCACAAAAAAACCCTAGATCTAAGTTTTTCCATCCGTTTGAATTTAAAACAAGAAGATCCACTTCGTACGTTCAACATTTCTGCTGATTGCAAAAAAATGTTGTACCTTAACCACACTTCATTCACTAGCAGAACGTTTAAAGTTCAATATTTATGCTGATTGCCATGTTGCACCTTAACAACTTCATTTTTGCTATCGGTTGTGCTGCATGTTAGTAGTTTAGACAATTTTGACATCATAGGACTAGCTAGCTAGGCAGGCATGATGACAAGTTTCGTGGTTCGTTCGTTCTTCTTCTCAACGTATTGGAAAGAAGCTCATTATGTTTTCTAGCGTCCCATTACAAACGATCTCGTAAGAGCATCCCAGCAGTTCAGGCTATCATAATAACGTTTATCGAACAACAGTTGATGCAAATGGTATCGATCGGATAATCTCGATAATGCCATCAATCAGTTCCCATTGATGGGGCCCATTCACATAGTTCATGGGTGGGTGGTGTGTCTTCGAGATGTAACGGGTCAAACGAAATTGGGAAAACATTCTTATACACAATGGGTGGTGGGCGCGTTGCAAATGGTCATTGTTGGCGTTATGAAGTTTGCGAATGATGGTGACATGACACGTTGTGTGGTTGCCATTCGGCTTCCTGGCTCGGGTGTTGCTCAGTACTAGCACGGACAGACACGTTGAACAGCCCCTGAGGGCACTGTACACAAAAATATATCTCGATCGGGGGGAGTGTAGGGTGCAGTTTCTACACCGGGAACACGTGCCGTGGGGCATGTTAGGGACTTCCGAGAACAATTTGTCGCGAATTCAGCGCGACATGTCCGGTACTACTGCCGCCAGAAGAGATTGTATGGAATGTTCATTCGATGCAACTGCAGCTAGCAAAACCGATGCCTATTCGGGCAGATTTCGCACTAGCTCATTTGCAGATTCCACCGCAGGGAGGGTGCTTGCTTTGCTTGCTTGCTTCTTGAAGTAAAACATTCTCAGATAAGCTAGATCCATAGTAGCACGTGCACTGTCCTTTTCCAATGCAGTTGCCGCCGATGGCTGAGGCAATGCCAGCAATTTGCACACATTCGACCAACCAACAGTGCACAGGTGGAAGGTGATTAGTGTTTGGTGACATTGTTTTCCGGACAAAATGGCACAAACTTGTGTGACTGACGTCATAGTCGAGCCCAAGTTTTCGGTATGTTTGATGAAAAACATCAAATTAACATTGTTCAAAGTTTACTAAAACCAAACGCGTAACATCGCTCGTCGGCACTGGGAATGACTTTGTTTGAGGCTCATTAGGGGCCATTAGACACCGGCATACTGGCTATACCCGCATGTCACCGCAAAGAGCAACCATTCATGTTGCCAAATTCACCACCGCCGTGCAGGGTGGTATTGTTTCAATAGTTACTATTGATTGTTTTATCGAGCAAAGCCACACCATATGGCGCACGGGTGCTGTAAAGACATGTCTCAGCGGTGCTTCTCGCGAAACCGGCCCGATGTGGCGATGACGGGCTGCTAGCGAGACTCATGCACTCACCAAACGGACATACTAGACAGGCAAATACTTAGTGCGATTACCGGAAAAATGCGTTTTAAAAAGGTGTTACCAAAAATATGTACAATATTTCGCGAACAGTCATCCAGTGGACGACCATGTCTGCATCCCTAACACAGACGACGAAATCGAACACCGCACTGTTGCCAGAATTTCCGTCATTCATTCGTTTACTATCGCCATCGTGTGAGTGTTACTCTAGCTACCTATCGAGATGTCTGAAGTTGCCACTGAAGCCGCTGCCGCAGCCCCGGCTGCCTCGCCAGCCAAGACCAAGAAGCCAAGGGCCCCCAAGGGACAGGGCAAGCCGAAGAAGCCGTCGACCCACCCCCCAGTCAACGACATGGTTGTTGCTGCCATCAAAACCTTGAAGGAACGCAACGGATCGTCCCTGCAGGCCATCAAGAAGTACATCGCCGCCAACTACAAATGCGATGTCGCCAAGCTTGCCCCATTCCTCAAGAAGGCCTTGAAGAATGGCGTCGAGAAGGGCAAGTTCGTCCAAACCAAGGGCACCGGCGCTTCCGGTTCGTTCAAGCTGAAGGCTGAAGCTAAGAAGGCCGCCAGTGAGAAGAAACCGAAGAAGGCCGGCGAGAAGAAGGCCAAGAAGGCTACCGGAGAGAAGAAGAAGGCCACCAAGAAACCAGCTGGGGAGAAGAAGGCCAAGAAGCCAGCCGGCGAGAAGAAAGCCAAGAAGCCGGCTGCAGCCAAGAAAGCCAAAGCTGCTGGTGCCAAGGCTGCCAAAAAGGCCGGTGGTGTGAAGAAGGCTGCTGCTCCGAAGCAGAAGGCCACCAAACCTTCCAAGACCGCCGCCAAGAAGCCCAAGACCCCAAAACCGAAGAAGGCTGCCCCAGCCAAGAAAGCTGCCGCGAAGAAGACCGCTGCCAAGAAGTAAATTTGGGACAGCAACCGTACTGTTGTAAAACAGTATCTAACATCCAATCAGTCCTTTTCAGGACTACCATCCAAGTTTAGAACAAAGAGTTGCACAGTCAATGATATTCCATTTCCATTTATTTCCAGAGGGAAATAAATCCCCCCGAAAAGTTACGTGCACTTTGCCACTGAATGGCGAATTCTTCCCGAACCCTTTCGCAAATCAATAAAATTGGCCAATCATGCACCCCTTTCTCTGCCAGCAACTGTAAAGCCCGGACAGGTAGGCGAGCACTGGCTGGCACTCACTGTAGCGGTGCATCCGTACCCAAAGCAAACCTCCACTAGAGGAACAGCTTTTGATACACTCGAATGATTCAAGGATTTGAAGAAGTCTATCGACTTAAAGGCTCCCCCAGATCTAAGCGACTTTTTACGGCGACAGCGACAAAAAAACGTCGCGATTTCGCAGCGATTCGCGTCGTGTCAGTCAAGATGGTTCCATAGAAGAGTGCTTGCAGCGACACAACAACGAAATCGTGTCGCTGTCGCCGTAAAAAGTCGCGTAGTTTTGGGGGAGCCTTATTTAAATCGGGTTGAGATTCGTAGCGTTGCCTTGTGAAACCAAAACATGTTTTCGCGGCAACCTGGAATCGAACCAAGGACCTTGCGATCGATAGGCCCGTGCGTTTTTAATACACTCAGGCAAATGGACTATCGAAATACATTGGATGCACTTATGAAAATTCGCCACAATAAATCGGGTTGAAATTCATAGCTTTGCCTTATGAAACCAAACATTGGCAACAAAAAATGTTTCTCGCAGCAACCTGGAATCGAACCAAGGACCTTGCGATCGTTAGGTCTGTGCGTACACCACGCGCCTACCGACGCCTGGATGTGAGTTGATGCTAAAACGAAACATAAAGCGTTCGTATGTCAAAATGCAAAATGTATGCATTTCGATAGTCTAGTTCACAGGTCCGTACGTACCGGACCTACTGGGCAGGCTGAGTATCGACATCCCAAGTAGAGCGGTCAAGTACAGTTTGCTGCTAATAACCAAAGTAATCTTGACAGCTGATCCAGTATGAGCGAACTGCCACTATTTTCCTTGCGGAATAATCAAATTACTCTTGTGGATGTTGCAAATTAAGTTAATTGGCAGTAAAATACTAAGCCCAGGGATTGGCTTCTGAAAATCTCAATCTTTCGGGGCCAATGGGTCGACCTTGCTCAGTATGTTTGATTTTCGTAATCCAATGCTGTTCCACTATTCCAAAGATGAGAGCAAATCAATACAGTGTAACTGATTTTAAGCGTGATTGGCGAATCGAACGCCTCACATCCCCCCATCGCAGTTTGGGTACGAGAGAAAGAGAGTGAGCACCGCCGCCATTTGCTTGCGTGCACCGAGAAAAATTTGCGGCTCGAAAATTTGGCCCTGAGCTCCTGACACTCAAATTGAAACCGGTAAATTACTTCCGCCGCTGTTACTACACGTGGAGCATTTCCGTTGGAGTGAACGCGTCTTCATTATCAAAATTTTTTGTGCTCATTCTTTTGATTTATTTCGCACATGGGATTTTGCGAATGCCTCTTCTTCTTCTCATTTTTCTTGGCCGGCTTCTCACTTTATTTTTTTATGTGACCATTTTGCTCACATGGCTTGTTGGGAAGTTGAACCCAGACACCTTCAGCATGGGTTTGCTTTGTAGCCACCGACTTTACCACTACACTAAGGAAGGCCTTGACTGCTATTTATCAACATTATGCTCTTCAAGTGCGTCTTACTGCCGAGTTTCAGATAATTTGGCCGATGCCAAACTCCAGATGCCAAAATAAATCAGTGTTTCATTAAATTGATGTTTCTCTAAAGTAATTAAATCTAGGGTGAATTAAAAAAAATAAAACAAACCCACACATGTAGCAGCATCTACCTTACCTATTCAATTTGTAATCGATTAGTTAACTAATGAGAGATTAGAAACTCTTAAAATGCTGTTCCCAAGGAAATCTGGATTTATTGTGGTATGAATATTCAACAACTTAGGATTTTTTTTTGTATCCAATATGTTTGAGTGCAAAAACTTTCGGCAAGATTATTTTAGGCTAGTAAACTTTTCTTTCAAACTCTTGAGTCAAAAAGTTAGAGCCAAGCTCAAAAAATCAAACAAACATTGTTTGGTACTACATTGCTAATTATTGAGAAAAGTGAAACCTTTTTAAGAAGTTAGTACCGTAAAATGGGGTGTTAAGGACTCGTGGGGTTTTAAGGGATTGAACTTCTCCATCAAGTTTGAAAAGTCACAAAAACGTCGGAAGTCGATATATCAGTCATCTGAAATGCTTGCTTTGTTCGGAGGATTGTGAGCTGCATTATGTGATCGGGGATATCTATTAATATTAGGTATTGTGGAGTCTAGATATTGAAAACGATTCAAACCATTTTTGAAAGAATTTTATTGGCAAAAAAGATTTAACTACAAAACAATGAAACAATATTAACAAAACTATGTGAGTAACCCAGAACATAAGTATATTTAATTGAGATCACAACGCAGACAAAAGCTTTTGAAAATGTTATCTAGATTTCGCCTTTTAATATTTCTTATGGAAAAAGTTTCTTTTTGAAAGTTAGCGGGGTGTTAGGGGATTATCTTTTCTACTACTTTTTCCAAGTTACAAAACTCGTTCGATTTATGCCGATATATGTTCCATTATACTTTAGGCTTGTTCCGTGAAGTAACACTGCATTGTAAAGGTTAAGGGGACTATTTTGTTTGTTACTGAATATTACTAAAATGTCTAGCCCTGAAAATATGGGATTTTTTTTTTTTTTTTTTTTTCTCAGAGGCACCCGAGTTGCGCGAAGAGTGAAACCAAATCTACCTATCGAACTGTCAAACTGTCTACCTATCGAGCAGACCAGCAAAACAAATAGGGGCTATTTTCGAAGACGAAGGAGAACAATCATTCAAAGAAGCAAATGCAAATATATAGGTTATGATCCTGTTGCATTCAAGTATCAAAACCAATTCAAGACAATTTCAATATCGAGTTAGGGAGAGTTAACTGTACCGTCAAGCTACCATTCACCGTGCATTTAAGAAAAATTTGCACTTCAAAAAAATATAAAACTATTCCAAATAATTTGAAGCGTACTAGAATACCACTACGTAGCGGGCAATTATATAATAATTCAGGGAAAAATCTAAAACTAGTGATGCATAACAAAAAATTAGTCAAAAATTATGTTTGAAAATGTCATGTTAAGGTCGCCTCGTACCGTTCTATGTGTCACCATTTACCGTGCGTATAGTTTTCGTCATGATTTGATTTTGTATCTTGAAGAAACGTTGTTAATGGAGCAACTATGTTGCTAGTAGTGTGCGCATTCATTTTTAAGAGTATTCAAATCTTCATTTACAATAAAAACTATACAAAGTTTAAAAATTGGCTAAATTATTATTTTTTAATTAAAATCGTTATAGGAGGTTTGACTGTATTGTCCAAACCATTCCATATTCACTTAAATTCTAAATATGAAGTAGTTTAATGACGACATAACAATAAAACTAATATTATCGCATAATTTCATGCCTTTTACACTATACACGGTAATAGGATCCATATATATTGAAAAGGATCCATTCACCGTGCATTTGGGTTTCGACTGAAACACAATAAAAATTCTAATTTGCATTAAATCTCATTGCTCATACGATGAAATACATCTTACTAATAATATCCACAGTGAAAACTTGTTGAAATTTTGAAAAATTTCATACTCTATCGTTAAAATAAAAAATGTGATTTTTTGGCGTTTCTACTAAGATTGTTGCAATATCTCGTTATCAAACAGAATTCACATGATTTTGTCTACATAAACTAGGTTTTTCAAAATTATTTGTGGCAAAAACTAGTTCGTTTCATCAGTTTTATCTTATTTTGCTGACCAAAGAATGATTTGTGAAAATTGTATGAATATTCTGTAGGAATTTGTATATGTGCACGGTGAATGGAGGCCGCACGGTGACTGGTGACTTAACGGTATATAGGTTATGATCCTGTTGCATTTAAGTCTCAAAAACAATTCAAGACAATTTTACGAAGTATTGACAGTTTCCAGATTAATAACTATGAAAGATTTAGCAGTTAAAAGAAAACGGTTTGCGTTTGCAGGAGTTCCAAGTTCGATAATATTGATGTATTATCTGATTGAGGTTGAGCATAACTTATGAAAATGAATGAAAGCATCAAAGTTATTGATCAAAAAGATTATGTTTTGTTGTTGGCAAAATATGGTTTCATTTGCGAAAGTCAAATTCCTTTACAACCCTGTTTTGCAGTTACGTCAAAAATCACACATTTTCATGATTATCTCAGAAATCTGCCATAGGATCCTCATAATTGTGTTTGGCACGCGACGAGAGAATCCAGTACTGACCCGATTTTGTCAGCCAATTTCAGATTTGTCAAAAAATTGGTATCGTCATGTTTTACCACGTACCCTCTTTAAAAGTCCATGTAACCATGTCGAAATTTGAAAAACGGGAACAAAATAAAATGACCCGATTTGGTCAGCCTAAAATTCATCGAGGGGCTGACAAAATCGGGTCCTTACTGTAGTAGGGCTGTCCTTTGTTTAATTATTGACATACTAGAAGTTGCTTGAAAACACCCCATTTTACGGTAGACATTTCATCATCCACTTTCAATACATTTCAATGAAACTGATTTGTTCAAAGTCATAAATGCTTGTTGTGGTTTGTAGATTCGAAGCTTGGAAATGTTCGTTCAAAACGATTTTCCCGGTGACCTTCTCAAATTCCCGGTTTTTTCCCGTCGGTGGATTCAAATTCCCGTCTCTCACCCGGTTCGGTGATTCGTTTTCCCTTCGTTTCGTTTCGGGTGCGCGAACACAATTCCAGTGCTTGTAAATATTGATTGCAACCGCATCCATTTCTCATAAGGTACAGTGTGGAACATGATGAAATATTTGTTCGTCCATCGCATTGTGGAACCGAGCGAGGCAAACTAAGAAGTTCCTAACGCAATCCTAATGGAATTTGATGAGTGGTAATAGGTAATAGGGAGTGGTACGACGAGCGTTCCGTACCTGACACTGAAGTCCGGAGTTGAGATGCATGCACGTGAGATTGGTATGGAAAGATGCACGCACTGGATTTCACCGGCGTGGCATCATAGCGGTTGTTGTTTTCGAACCGACCGAAGTACAACAAGTAAGTAACAACAGTAGTGCCACCCCGGGAAATGACAGTGCTGACTAGACTAGACTATGTATGTATATATATATATTGGCATTTTATGGTGTCTTCCAATCGGAGACGAGAATTTTCTCCCCAAGCCACGCCACCGCCGGACTGCAAAAGCGTGTAGTGCTTGTCCCATTAGATTACCCTTGCTTTTAGTGTGTGAACATTTGTCGTATCAACTCCTTGATGAGTGTGTTTGGTGGCCCTGAAAAGGGCCGTTTGAAGAGCGAAACTTTGGAATGCGATTTAACCTCCGAAACCGTACAGGGTGCGTCCCTGACGCTTCAGAGCGTAGACAACATCCATAGCGGTAACGGTTTTACGCTTGGCGTGTTCAGTGTAGGTAACGGCATCACGGATGACGTTTTCCAGGAACACCTTCAACACACCACGAGTTTCCTCGTAGATAAGTCCGGAGATACGCTTGACTCCTCCACGACGAGCCAGACGACGGATTGCGGGCTTGGTGATACCCTGGATGTTATCACGCAAAACCTTGCGATGACGCTTGGCGCCTCCTTTTCCGAGTCCTTTGCCTCCCTTGCCACGGCCGGTCATTTTGGATGAATTTGGTTCTGTGTTCGACGACGGTAGTACTGGAACTGATGGCTGCGCCAATTTCATTTCATTAAATTCATTTTATTTTCATTTTGGATTTTTGTACAAAATTATTTTACATGTTAAGGGTTTGACCCCGAAGGGGTCCTTCAACTTTGTTTGTAATGGTTTTTGCTTGGCTGGTTTGATATTGTGGTGTTACCCTAGTTTTTCTTGGCCTTATGGGCTCTGGTAATTTTTATAAAAAGAGAATTTGATAACCTAACTAACTATTTACACTACAAGAAAAATTTGATAACCTAGGGGGGAACGAGGTCCCGGATGACCTGCTGGTCCGATTGATGGCAACGAGCCCTAAATCTGCCGATCGAGTCACCAAAGCGCTCCTCTAGTGTTTTGATCTCGGCCAGACGGTGGACCTCGGTTGTCCTCGTTCTCGGAGGACTATTGAGGATCATCCGGAGGAACTTATTTTGGGTCCTCTGGAGCCTCAGATGGTGGGTTTTAGCGCAACTCTCCCAGATTGGTACGCCATATTCAATTACTGGAAGAATGACCTGTTTGTAAACAGCAAGCTTATTCTTCAGAGACAGAGTTGACTTCCGGTTGATCAGGGGGTACAATGCTTTGAGCAAGATGTTGCTTTTAGTGACCGTTTTGTCAACCTGCTGTCTGAAGAGAAGCTTGCTGTCTAACGTTAGCCCAAGGTAGTCGGCTGCATCAGACCATTCCACCGTTGATCCACCGAGGGTGATTTTACAATCCTCAGCCGGAACAAGTCTGGGGGATTTGGAATAGGGGAAGAGGATGACCTGGGTCTTCGCTGCGTTGATACAGATCTTCCAGCTGTTCAAATAATCTGACAAGACGTTCAGGCCTCTCTGGAGTCGAGATGTTAGTGCTCTCGTGAATCTGCCGCTGTAGACGACTGATGTGTCGTCAGCGAACAGTGACAGAGAGCCGCCTTCAGGGAGCTGAGGCATGTCCGAGGTGAACAGGTTGTATAGTAGGGGACCTAAAATACTGCCCTGTGGGACACCTGCGGGGATGTTGTGAGGGTCTGAGTTGACTCCATTAAGGGAAACCCTGAACGTCCTGTTAAACAGATAGTTTTTGATGATTTTCACCAAATAGGTGGGAAGATTGTATCGGTGCAGCTTGTACACCAGGCCGTCGTGCCAGACGTTGTCGAATGCTTTTTCAACATCGAGCAACGCCATGGCGGAGGATTTGGCAAGGGACTTGTTCCGCCTGAGGATGTTGGTTACTCGAGTCAGTTGGTGCACGGTTGAACGACCGCGTCGAAAGCCAAACTGTTCCTCGAGCAAGATGTTGTTTTGATCGGCTGCCGAAAGCAGCCGTCTGTTGATCGCTTTTTCAAAGAGCTTTGATAACCCTGAGAGAAGGCTGATGGGTCGATAGCTTTTGGGGGAGGAAGGGTCCTTCCCAGGTTTCTTAATGGGGATGACTTTTGCTGACTTCCACGACGAGGGGAAGTAGCTAAGTCGAAGGCACTGATTGAAAATCAGTGCCAGATGTTGGTAGAACTGGAGACTCAATTGCTTGAGCTCCAAGTTCAGGATGTTGTCGAAACCTGGGGCCTTCATGTTTTTGGATGTTTTGAGATAGGCCAGCAACTCGTCAGCAGTGATCTCCAACTCCTCCGAGAAGTCGTTGGGAGATCGGTGTAGGTTAGCTGCGTGTTCGGAAACAGCAGCGTCGTGTGGGCTAGGAATGTCTAGCCCTAGATTGTGGGAGCTGACGAAATGCCGACCTATCTCAGCAGCCTTCTCCGCAGGGGTTATCAAGCGATCCTCAGAGTCGGTGTTGTCTAATGGGATCAACGGTGGAATAGGTCTGGGTTTGGATTTCAAAAGTTTGGTCATCTTCCAGAATGGCCTAGCACAATCTGGGAGAGAGCGGATCTTGTTGGAAAAATCATCGTTCCTGAGGTCCACCATTCTGGCCTTGATTATTTTGGATATGCGATTGACTTCGCTTTTCAACGCAGGCAGACCAGAGCGTTGATACTGCCTGCGTTTGGTGTTCCTTAAACGAATGAGATCTTTGGTAACACGATCGATGAAAAGGGTGTTGCTCCACCTGACCAGATGCTGGTACATGCTGTTCTCGGGCCACGGAGATGGCCTCTTCGACGCTCTGCAGGTGCCGGTCGATGTCTTCAGCGGACGCCAGGGGAGCCTCGTACTGGATGTTAGCGTCGACACACCGCTGGAATTGGCCCCAGTCGACACGGTGGTAGTTGCGCCGGGTGACCCGATGCCGGTTGACCAGGGAACCAACTTCTGCCACCACCGGGTAGTGGTCCGAGCTCAGGTCCTGGTGAACGACCGGTTGGGAGATGTTGTCGGGCCATGTTGGTCAGGAAGATATCAATGGTCGCATGGGCCCCGGACCGGCTCAGGCGGGGTGGGTGAATCCGGGCTCAGGATGGTGTAGTGGCCTTCCTCCAGGTCCTGTTGTAGGATGAGGCCGGTTCCTATTTCGCCGGGGTTTCCCCAGATCTCCGTGCCTTGCATTCAGATCGCCAGCCAGGATGAACTGCCCCTGCCGCCGTTCAGTTTGACGATGTCTTGCTTTAGGGCCGCCGATGTTCCGTCGTTGATGTTGGTTTGCTTCGGCAGTACGCCGCGATTTGCTCCGGAGTGTACCCAACATTTGCTCCGGAGTGTACAGGGAGCGGAGCCGTCGTCGGAGGAGGAGTGCCGGGGACACTGCGTCCAGGATTCCCCCATCCAGGAGGGGGCGCATTCTGCCACCGGTGGGGCGGCGGCGGCGGCCGCGAGGGCGATGCTGAACGGAAGGGCCGACTGGCGGATGCCTGCCGGTGTTGGTTTGGTTGAAGCGGTGGCAGATTGGGCACTTGGTAGCGGGGCGTCGGAAGTGCTCCTCAGTCAGCGGTGGAGGTGGTTGGCGCTGGCGTTGCCCGTCCCAGCTTCTTCGCGGATGCTTGCTTGGCGGATTGCCAGAAATCCGCACGTTTGGGGCAGATGCGGCTGCTGCCCTCATGGTTTGCACCGCAGTTGGCGCACTTCGGCTCGGTGCCCTCCATCGGTTGGCCAAGTCGTAGTGGCGTGCGCGGCCGGCACATTTGCCACAGCGGGCTTCATGTGGCAGTTCCGTGTTGCCGTGTCCGAGCGCAAGGCAGTTGCCACACTGCGTTACGTCCCGCTTCTTCGGGCGGTAGCGCTCCCATTCCACCACGATGTGGAAGAGCGCTCTCACCCTCGACAGGCCCGCCATGGTGGTGGACCCCTTCTCCAAATGGGCCAGGTAGAGCTGGTCCCGGTGTCGTCCTCCTTGTGCTCGCCGGATGGGGAACACACTCGTCGGCTTGAGTCCAGCCGCCTTCATCTCATCGATTATGGCCTCCGGGTGAACTCCGGCAGCCCTCGACGAGAACTTTGAACGGCTTGCTACCGGGGGCATCGTGGGTGTAGTATTCCACCCCTTTTGCCTTCAGCAGCTTGCCGGCCTTGTCGAAATCGGCGCCGGAGGCGCACATGATCTTGGTGGCCGGTATGGCACAGCTTGAACAGCGGCCGGATGTTGTTGGCCGCTAGCTCAGATCGCAGCGCCGAGAGGTCCTTCGACGCCGTGAAGAGGGGGGGGAACCTTCGCGCCCGGGGGGCTTGTCCACAGGCAGGGAGGCAAACTGGTTTGTTTGCCAGCAACCTGCTGTATGCCGCCGGGTTGGCATCTTCATTTCTTGCGCGTTTCGGCGCGCTGGTCTGCCACTGTCGGCCAGCGGGGCGGGGATCGAGGCGGAGTCCGCCTTTTGCTTCCTGTTGCGACCCATCGCTATGGGCCGCGGTTGCTCTGCTTGCAGAGATGCCTTTTGGCTAGCACCCCAAGGAGGTAGGATAGCGCCGGAGAGCAGTCGCGGAGCGGGAAATCGCGAAAGGGTGCACTTCGCACACGAACGGGGAGAATTCGAACTTGTGTCTCGCAACTCAAAAAGACAACGCAACCGTTCACAACGGCAGTTTCGATTCGGAATGGCTGCGCCAAACACTAGCGGCCACTTTTATACCCACTCGAGGGTTGAGTTCTTCTTTCCTCTCTTGCTTTTTCTATTCTTCCGTGGGCTTCCGATTGGTTTGGCCTGCATCGATATGAGCATATAAAAGAGGACTGCCTGGTTTTTTTGACCCTCATTCTGTCGCTGCGTTTCAACTGATCCGTTTGGATTGAAAGCAAATTAATCATCATCTAACACAATGGCCCGTACCAAGCAGACTGCTCGTAAGTCTACTGGAGGAAAAGCTCCTCGCAAGCAGCTGGCTACCAAAGCCGCTCGCAAGAGCGCCCCAGCCACCGGAGGTGTCAAGAAGCCTCACCGTTATCGGCCAGGAACCGTTGCTCTGTGTGAAATCCGTCGCTACCAAAAGTCGACTGAGCTGCTGATCCGCAAGCTGCCATTCCAGCGTCTGGTTCGTGAGATCGCCCAGGACTTCAAGACCGATCTGCGCTTCCAGAGCTCGGCTGTCATGGCCCTGCAGGAAGCGAGCGAGGCCTATCTGGTCGGTCTTTTCGAAGATACCAACCTTTGCGCCATCCACGCCAAGCGTGTCACCATTATGCCCAAGGACATCCAGCTGGCTCGCCGTATCCGTGGAGAACGCGCTTAAATTCGGTCTGCATTATAGTTGCCATTCTCAACAAAACGGCCCTTTTCAGGGCCACTAGAGCATTCCCCTAAAAGAGTTGTGTGAGCAATTTTCCCTTCAGTGTACCTAAAACTGTTTGTTCCCCTGGGGAACGATTACTTCCTAAGCCCCTTGACCTTCCTCCTACCACCGAACGATCATACTCTCAACACTGATGAGGGAGGTACGTCAACCAACCGACAACTCGAGTTGTCCCTTCATGCTTTCGCTTTGCACACACTTTTGAATGTGCATCTCCAGCGCGGACTTCATTCTCTGGTACCGGCCGTATGTTTCCCCTTCTTCTTATGCTCTTTTCCGGATGCAGAAGCTTTCCCAGCTCGCCTCCCCTTGTTGCTACAAACTAGACAACTCGAACATCCAACATTGAAAGTTTGACCGTATGATTGAAAACGTAATCTTTGGCTTGTTTACTTTGGAAAACACACCCCTATGATAGTTATAATTGATAATTGTGGGTTTGGAAATTGATTGATTCCTTTAATATTAGGAGCTCCTGATATAGCCTTTCCTCGAATAAATAATATAAGTTTTTTTAAATACTACCTGCTTCATCAAACTCTTCTATTGTCAAGCAGTAGATAGTAGAAAAATGGGGCAGGAACTGGATGAACAGTTTACCCTCCTCTCTCTTCAGGAACAGCTCACGCAGGGCTGCTGTTTCAATGTTTTATGTTTCTGTTTCGGCAAATTGAACTCCAAAAATCGAAAGTTCGAGGTATCCCGAACAGAACATTTAAGAAGCCAAACGTTTCCCCCCCGCGGAATCTAGAATTGATTCAGAAATGGTCATAATATGGCCGATATCTCTTCATCGATCCTCTCTGTGGCTAAATTAGATAAATCTGCAATATTTCAACAACAACTCTCTAGCGGTGGACTGGATATTGTCGTCCTGAAAAGGACGGTTTTTGGTTTGATGCACGCAGTGTAACTTATGCCTTCTTTTCGGTTTTCTTCGGCAGCAAGACAGCCTGAATGTTGGGCAGAACACCACCTTGGGCGATGGTAACACCGGACAGCAGCTTGTTCAATTCTTCGTCGTTGCGGATGGCCTAACTGCAGATGACGGGGAATGATCTCTGGTCTCTTGTGTGTCAACGGGCAGCGTTTCCTGCCAATTTCGAGCACTTCAGCGGCCAGGATATTCCTAACGGCAGCCAAGTAGACTTGGAGCAGCCGGCACCGACACGCTCGGCATAGTTGCCCTTCCGGAGGCAGACGGTGAATACGACCGACTGGGAACTGCAATCCAGCGCGGTTGGAACGGGACTTTGCCTTTCCCTTAACTTTGCCTCCTTTGCCGCGGCCAGACATTTTGTGGTTGAGTTTGAGTGGACTTGAGAAACAAACGTTCACGAAGCGTACGTAAGCGGTACTGATGGTGATTTCACTTTTTTTTTTCTTTTTGACTTTAAATATTTTTTATTCAGCTGTTTTTGGTTTTGTTACAATAATTTTTTACAGGTTAAGTGGTTCAACTGGTACAACAGTTATTCATCTTCGTTAAATTTTGTCTTACAGTTAGTTTCCAATAGTTCGATAACGTTTTACATTCTGTACATTTGGTACGGTTTTGTTATTTTTTTTTTCTAACACTAAATTTTAACTTAAACCTAAACCTATGGGTATAACATCGGATGTTTTCGTATTCTGATGTTTGAGCTTTTCTCTCATGTCTCTCAGCAATTTTGGCCATTCTCGCATCAATGGGTTCAATGTTGGCCAACCGATGGACTTCGGTGGTTCGTGTCCTTGCAGGGAGGTTGCAGATCATCTTAGGTACTTATTTTGGAGTACCTGAATTTTTCTCATGTGCGTTTTTGCGCAACCGTGCCACACCGGGGACCCATACACCAGCATAGGGGCAACGATTTGCTTGAATACTGCCAGCTTGTTGGTAGTGGACATTTTGGATCGGCGATTTATCAACGGGATAGAGCTGTTTCATCATCGTGGTCCCTTTTGCCATCGATCAGTAACGTGCTGTCGGAATAGCAGTTTGCTGTCTAGGTAAGTCCGATGTACTGGACGTCGGCAGACCACTCGATTTCGACGCCTTGCACCCTGAGTTTGGTCGTGGGTTTCAGGCGGTCAGAGTTTGCGGTGGGGAAACAGATGCCTGCGTTTTGGACCGTTGACGCGTATTTCCAGTCGGTTAGGTATTGGATTAAGTGTCCAGTCCGCTCTGGAGTTTGGATACGAGGGACCGCATGACACGCCCAACTACCTGATCGCGGAGTCATCGGCGAACAGGGACAGTGTACCTCCACCTGGCAGGGGTGGGACGTCAGAGTGTACACGTTGTACAGTAATGGCCCAGAATGCTGCCCTGGGGGACCCAGCGGTGACCGGGTACGGGTCCGTCGAGTGCTGCCTATGCAGACTGGGATGATCTACCATCGAGGTAGTCGGGATGTTTCACCAGGATACTGGGAAGATAGGTTTGGACCGGACGTCGGCCACACTTTCGAGCTTTTCAAGGAGCCATGAGGTTTGGAGACGGTTCCGCCTGGATGGAGTTGTTACCGGGTCAGTTGGTGGACGGTGATCCCGCTCGGAATCCAAATTGTTCCTCGGGAGGATGTTGTTCAGCTCGGTGTGGGAACGAGTCTGGTGTGATCCTCTCAAAAGTTTGTGATACGGATAGCAGGCTTATGGGCGGTAGCTTTGGGCGGAGGGTCCTTTCCAGGTTTGCGATGGGACACTTCATGCTTCCAGGCGGGGGAAGTAGCAAGTTCCAAACACGGTTGAAACGCTGCAGAGTGTGGAGACTGGGTCAAGTTTTTCAGCACGATGTTGAAGCTCCGTCAAACCGGGCCTTCATATTGCGGGTTTTAATAGAAGCTATCCGTGTGATCTTTCTGGTGTCTGGATCCAGGAATGGCGCTGGAAACCTTCGGTACGCTCATGCGGCTAAGATTCAGCCCAGATTGTCAGGCGATGAAGTTGCGACCTATTCGGCTTTCTCCTCAGAGTTAAGTCGTACTATGTTTATCACCTGGACTCTAGGGTGGAATGGGTTCTGGTTTATTTTTGTACTTCCAGCTAGGCAGCTGGAAGGGCTTCGATAACTGGTTAAAGACTGATTTCGAGGCTCCAACTGCCTGTTGATTTTGTCACTGCGAATGCATGTCCTATTTAGCTGGAAAGACTTCTATGTGGATTTTTGTGCCTGGAACTGCGTCTGAGGCTTCCTAAGGAGTAATCTTGGTTTCTACGCAAGATTTGGAACGTGTCTCGGGCGTCGGATGTATCGTCCTCGCGATGACTTAGGCAGCGTGCCGGTCGATGTCTCTACGTCTCCGGGGGTCTCAGGAACACTGGTTCTCAGATGCTGGATTGGCCCAGTTCGCTCCGGTGATAGTTGCGCGCTGGGAGTTGGCCTGATTATCGAGTGATCCAATTCGAACCACTGGGAGGTGGTCCGAGACAGGTCCGTCACGGAGCGAGGTGAGAGCAGTTGTCGCAACGTTGGTGAGAACGATGTCAGGGTCGATCCTACGCCGGCCGGCGAGAGAAAGACGGCGAATCCGGGCTCAGAGACGTAATGCCCGGCTTGGAGGTCATAGCCCAGATGGTACCGTTCTTGTTGCCTGGAGTTGCCCCAGAGCGTGCCGGCATTCAGGTCCCGCGATGATTATCGTGCTTCCGCCGGGTCAGCTTGGATGTCGCTCTTGAAGGTGCTGGAGCCGTGGAGTCTTGCTGGGGGCAGTAGGCAGCGATGATGTGATGGGGCCGTCGGGTGAATCACTACGCTCGATGACTTAGCTGGAGTCGGAGCAGCCGTATTGGGGCTCAGCGATGCAAGCTCCACGCCCCCTTTGCCGATCAGGTCATATGCCGGCCGAGTCGGACATGGTATGATGAGGAGGCTGAAGTCTCTGTGCGGTTTAAGGTTTGTCTCCAGAGGCACGCTACTCGATTTGTTGGAGGGCAGGAAGTCAATGATCGGCTGTTTTTGGCCACAGACGGGCCAATTAGGAGCTAGGTGAACTTGCAGCTGAAACGCATCATTTGCATGAGCATTTTTGCTCTCTGTACCAGCGATGTCAATTGGTTCAGCATTGCGTCATGATCCGGGGGCGGCGGGGGGGATGCCTTGTTGGAACGCGAATTTGGCGGGACCGGCTCCGGTGCTGCAGCCGCAGGAGCCAGTCGTTGCTGTGGTTCGGGACGGGAATGTCCGCTGATGGGGATGGGGTGGCACTCGGGAAGTTGCTGAGGTGATGGTTTGCTTCTCGGGTTGGTTTCGTTGGTTCCCTTGCCGGAAACGAATTTCAGCTCGCTTCGGGCAGTCGCGGCTTGTGTGAGTGTCCCGGCCGCAGTTCGCAGATGGGTTCGGTTCCTCGCCGCGCAGTCGCCGTGGCATGGTTCCCCGCAGTTGGAGCAGCGGCTTGGATTGGCAGTTTTTGGCCCATGGCCAAAATTCAGGCAGTTGGAGCACTGCGTAACTTCCCGGTAGGTCGGTTTGTATCGTTCCCATTCGAACGACGTGGTAGAACAGGGCACGGATGTCCTGTAGTTCCTTCAGCGACGTGGAGCCCTTGGGGAAGTGGACCAGGTACAGCTGGTCGCGGTACCTTTGTTGGGTCGTGGCGCCTGATTTTGAAAATCTTCGCCGGCTTGAGGACCTGCTTCCTGTAGCTCTCTTCCAGTTTGTCGGTCCTCCATGTCTCCGAGCCCCGAAGGATACCTTGAAGGGCTTGTCGGCTCCATGTCGTGGGTGAAGATTCCATCTTGTTGATGTTCAGGAATGTCTCCACCGCACGGTAGTGCTTGATACAGGGAACGGTGGATTTTGTACCCATCCGTGCACCGACGGAGGTCACTTGCAGGCCTTCTTGACGTAGTAGTCCAGCTTCGAGTAGAGCTCTTCCGGGCCTTGGTATAGACGGCGGACATGTTCCTTTTTTTCCCACGCTTTCCGCGAGGACTGCGAACCCGGTTGGTTTTGAGCCGCGCTTGCTCACGTTTTCTTCCACGGGGGCGTCTGCTCCGACGCTTTTGCGTCCGGAGGGCCGGGTTGCCATACTGGGGTGCTGGGGAGTGAAGCGTGGGACAACGCGAGAGAAAAAACTAATCACTTTGCCAAGAACGAATAGAGAGCACCGAAAAGACGTCCGAGTCTGATCGGTACTAACACGATACATTAGCGTAGCCCTGCGCTGCACTCATACTAGGATGGTGCGAACGAAATGGATGAAGTAGCAAACGAAGCGAAGGGGCGGAACAGCGCTCACCATTCTACGGGTATAAAAGAGAACCGACTGGTTCGGTCGGGCATCAGTTCAGTTTTCGTTTGGAATCTAAAACAACGTTTAGCAGCACGATGGCACCGAAAACCAAGCGGAAAGGCCGCGAAGAAATCCGGCAAGGCCCAGAAGAACATTGTCAAAGGGCGATAAGAAGAAGAAAGAAGCAGCGCAGGAAGGAAAGCTACGCCATCTACATCTACAAGGTGTTGAAGCAAGTTCACCCCGACACTGGCGTTTCGTCGAAAGCCATGAGCATCATGAACAGCTTCGTCAACGACATCTTTGAGCGTATTGCCGCCCGAAGCCTCCCGCCTGGCCCACTACAACAAGCGTTCGACGATCACATCCCGCGAAAATCCAAACCGCCGTCCGGCTTCTGCTCCCGGGAGAGTTGGCCAAGCACGCCGTTTCGGAAGGCACCAAGGCCGTCACCAAGTACAACCAGCTCCAAGTAAATGACGACCGACACTGCGTTCAATCACACCAAACCAAAAGGCCCCTTTTCAGGGCCACTATTTCAATCCCGAAAAAGAGTTGATTTTGAAAATCTGACACTAGACTGTTTTAATCACACTATTGAACCGACTGAGGTAGTGTCACGGCGGTGACTTCATACGTGACAACACCCCCCTCTCTTATCAGTTTGAATTTATTCAATTCATTTTATTTATTCGATGTTATCAGTTTCAGTATTGATTAATTATAACGATTACAGTTGCAGAGATTTGGATCCCCATTCAGCTGCGTAATAAATAATAGGAACTTAATTGTTAAGCAGTATAGGGAAAAATCTGTTCACAAAAAAACCCTAGATCTAAGTTTTTCCATCCGTTTGAATTTAAAACAAGAAGATCCACTTCGTACGTTCAACATTTCTGCTGATTGCAAAAAAAATGTTGTACCTTAACCACACTTCATTCACTAGCAGAACGTTTAAAGTTCAATATTTATGCTGATTGCCATGTTGCACCTTAACAACTTCATTTTTGCTATCGGTTGTGCTGCATGTTAGTAGTTTAGACAATTTTGACATCATAGGACTAGCTAGCTAGGCAGGCATGATGACAAGTTTCGTGGTTCGTTCGTTCTTCTTCTCAACGTATTGGAAAGAAGCTCATTATGTTTTCTAGCGTCCCATTACAAACGATCTCGTAAGAGCATCCCAGCAGTTCAGGCTATCATAATAACGTTTATCGAACAACAGTTGATGCAAATGGTATCGATCGGATAATCTCGATAATGCCATCAATCAGTTCCCATTGATGGGGCCCATTCACATAGTTCATGGGTGGGTGGTGTGTCTTCGAGATGTAACGGGTCAAACGAAATTGGGAAAACATTCTTATACACAATGGGTGGTGGGGGCGCGTTGCAAATGGTCATTGTTGGCGTTATGAAGTTTGCGAATGATGGTGACATGACACGTTGTGTGGTTGCCATTCGGCTTCCTGGCTCGGGTGTTGCTCAGTACTAGCACGGACAGACACGTTGAACAGCCCCTGAGGGCACTGTACACAAAAATATATCTCGATCGGGGGGAGTGTAGGGTGCAGTTTCTACACCGGGAACACGTGCCGTGGGGCATGTTAGGGACTTCCGAGAACAATTTGTCGCGAATTCAGCGCGACATGTCCGGTACTACTGCCGCCAGAAGAGATTGTATGGAATGTTCATTCGATGCAACTGCAGCTAGCAAAACCGATGCCTATTCGGGCAGATTTCGCACTAGCTCATTTGCAGATTCCACCGCAGGGAGGGTGCTTGCTTTGCTTACTTGCTTCTTGAAGTAAAACATTCTCAGATAAGCTAGATCCATAGTAGCACGTGCACTGTCCTTTTCCAATGCAGTTGCCGCCGATGGCTGAGGCAATGCCAGCAATTTGCACACATTCGACCAACCAACAGTGCACAGGTGGAAGGTGATTAGTGTTTGGTGACATTGTTTTCCGGACAAAATGGCACAAACTTGTGTGACTGACGTCATAGTCGAGCCCAAGTTTTCGGTATGTTTGATGAAAAACATCAAATTAACATTGTTCAAAGTTTACTAAAACCAAACGCGTAACATCGCTCGTCGGCACTGGGAATGACTTTGTTTGAGGCTCATTAGGGGCCATTAGACACCGGCATACTGGCTATACCCGCATGTCACCGCAAAGAGCAACCATTCATGTTGCCAAATTCACCACCGCCGTGCAGGGTGGTATTGTTTCAATAGTTACTATTGATTGTTTTATCGAGCAAAGCCACACCATATGGCGCACGGGTGCTGTAAAGACATGTCTCAGCGGTGCTTCTCGCGAAACCGGCCCGATGTGGCGATGACGGGCTGCTAGCGAGACTCATGCACTCACCAAACGGACATACTAGACAGGCAAATACTTAGTGCGATTACCGGAAAAATGCGTTTTAAAAAGGTGTTACCAAAAATATGTACAATATTTCGCGAACAGTCATCCAGTGGACGACCATGTCTGCATCCCTAACACAGACGACGAAATCGAACACCGCACTGTTGCCAGAATTTCCGTCATTCATTCGTTTACTATCGCCATCGTGTGAGTGTTACTCTAGCTACCTATCGAGATGTCTGAAGTTGCCACTGAAGCCGCTGCCGCAGCCCCGGCTGCCTCGCCAGCCAAGACCAAGAAGCCAAGGGCCCCCAAGGGACAGGGCAAGCCGAAGAAGCCGTCGACCCACCCCCCAGTCAACGACATGGTTGTTGCTGCCATCAAAACCTTGAAGGAACGCAACGGATCGTCCCTGCAGGCCATCAAGAAGTACATCGCCGCCAACTACAAATGCGATGTCGCCAAGCTTGCCCCATTCCTCAAGAAGGCCTTGAAGAATGGCGTCGAGAAGGGCAAGTTCGTCCAAACCAAGGGCACCGGCGCTTCCGGTTCGTTCAAGCTGAAGGCTGAAGCTAAGAAGGCCGCCAGTGAGAAGAAACCGAAGAAGGCCGGCGAGAAGAAGGCCAAGAAGGCTACCGGAGAGAAGAAGAAGGCCACCAAGAAACCAGCTGGGGAGAAGAAGGCCAAGAAGCCAGCCGGCGAGAAGAAAGCCAAGAAGCCGGCTGCAGCCAAGAAAGCCAAAGCTGCTGGTGCCAAGGCTGCCAAAAAGGCCGGTGGTGTGAAGAAGGCTGCTGCTCCGAAGCAGAAGGCCACCAAACCTTCCAAGACCGCCGCCAAGAAGCCCAAGACCCCAAAACCGAAGAAGGCTGCCCCAGCCAAGAAAGCTGCCGCGAAGAAGACCGCTGCCAAGAAGTAAATTTGGGACAGCAACCGTACTGTTGTAAAACAGTATCTAACATCCAATCAGTCCTTTTCAGGACTACCATCCAAGTTTAGAACAAAGAGTTGCACAGTCAATGATATTCCATTTCCATTTATTTCCAGAGGGAAATAAATCCCCCCGAAAAGTTACGTGCACTTTGCCACTGAATGGCGAATTCTTCCCGAACCCTTTCGCAAATCAATAAAATTGGCCAATCATGCACCCCTTTCTCTGCCAGCAACTGTAAAGCCCGGACAGGTAGGCGAGCACTGGCTGGCACTCACTGTAGCGGTGCATCCGTACCCAAAGCAAACCTCCACTAGAGGAACAGCTTTTGATACACTCGAATGATTCAAGGATTTGAAGAAGTCTATCGACTTAAAGGCTCCCCCAGATCTAAGCGACTTTTTACGGCGACAGCGACAAAAAAACGTCGCGATTTCGCAGCGATTCGCGTCGTGTCAGTCAAGATGGTTCCATAGAAGAGTGCTTGCAGCGACACAACAACGAAATCGTGTCGCTGTCGCCGTAAAAAGTCGCGTAGTTTTGGGGGAGCCTTATTTAAATCGGGTTGAGATTCGTAGCGTTGCCTTGTGAAACCAAAACATGTTTTCGCGGCAACCTGGAATCGAACCAAGGACCTTGCGATCGATAGGCCCGTGCGTTTTTAATACACTCAGGCAAATGGACTATCGAAATACATTGGATGCACTTATGAAAATTCGCCACAATAAATCGGGTTGAAATTCATAGCTTTGCCTTATGAAACCAAACATTGGCAACAAAAAATGTTTCTCGCAGCAACCTGGAATCGAACCAAGGACCTTGCGATCGTTAGGTCTGTGCGTACACCACGCGCCTACCGACGCCTGGATGTGAGTTGATGCTAAAACGAAACATAAAGCGTTCGTGTGTCAAAATGCAAAATGTATGCATTTCGATAGTCTAGTTCACAGGTCCGTACGTACCGGACCTACTGGGCAGGCTGAGTATCGACATCCCAAGTAGAGCGGTCAAGTACAGTTTGCTGCTAATAACCAAAGTAATCTTGACAGCTGATCCAGTATGAGCGAACTGCCACTATTTTCCTTGCGGAATAATCAAATTACTCTTGTGGATGTTGCAAATTAAGTTAATTGGCAGTAAAATACTAAGCCCAGGGATTGGCTTCTGAAAATCTCAATCTTTCGGGGCCAATGGGTCGACCTTGCTCAGTATGTTTGATTTTCGTAATCCAATGCTGTTCCACTATTCCAAAGATGAGAGCAAATCAATACAGTGTAACTGATTTTAAGCGTGATTGGCGAATCGAACGCCTCACATCCCCATCGCAGTTTGGGTACGGGAGAAAGAGAGTGAGCACCGCCGCCATTTGCTTGCGTGCACCGAGAAAAATTTGCGGCTCGAAAATTTGGCCCTGAGCTCCTGACACTCAAATTGAAACCGGTAAATTACTTCCGCCGCTGTTACTACACGTCGAGCATTTCCGTTGGAGTGAACGCGTCTTCATTATCAAAATTTTTTGTGCTCATTCTTTTGATTTATTTCGCACATGGGATTTTGCGAATGCCTCTTCTTCTTCTCATTTTTCTTGGCCGGCTTCTCACTTTATTTTTTTATGTGACCATTTTGCTCACATGGCTTGTTGGGAAGTTGAACCCAGACACCTTCAGCATGGGTTTGCTTTGTAGCCACCGACTTTACCACTACACTAAGGAAGGCCTTGACTGCTATTTATCAACATTATGCTCTTCAAGTGCGTCTTACTGCCGAGTTTCAGATAATTTGGCCGATGCCAAACTCCAGATGCCAAAATAAATCAGTGTTTCATTAAATTGATGTTTCTCTAAAGTAATTAAATCTAGGGTGAATTAAAAAAATAAAACAAACCCACACATGTAGCAGCATCTACCTTACCTATTCAATTTGTAATCGATTAGTTAACTAATGAGAGATTAGAAACTCTTAAAATGCTGTTCCCAAGGAAATCTGGATTTATTGTGGTATGAATATTCAACAACTTAGGATTTTTTTTTGTATCCAATATGTTTGAGTGCAAAAACTTTCGGCAAGATTATTTTAGGCTAGTAAACTTTTCTTTCAAACTCTTGAGTCAAAAGTTAGAGCCAAGCTCAAAAAATCAAACAAACATTGTTTTGGTACTACATTGCTAATTATTGAGAAAAGTGAAACCTTTTTAAGAAGTTAGTACCGTAAAATGGGGTGTTAAGGACTCGTGGGGTTTTAAGGGATTGAACTTCTCCATCAAGTTTGAAAAGTCACAAAACGTCGGAAGTCGATATATCAGTCATCTGAAATGCTTGCTTTGTTCGGAGGATTGTGAGCTGCATTATGTGATCGGGGATATCTATTAATATTAGGTATTGTGGAGTCTAGATATTGAAAACGATTCAAACCATTTTTGAAAGAATTTTATTGGCAAAAAAAGATTTAACTACAAAACAATGAAACAATATTAACAAAACTATGTGAGTAACCCAGAACATAAGTATATTTAATTGAGATCACAACGCAGACAAAAGCTTTTGAAAATGTTATCTAGATTCGCCTTTTAATATTTCTTATGGAAAAAGTTTCTTTTTTGAAAGTTAGCGGGGTGTTAGGGATTATCTTTTCTACTACTTTTCCAAGTTACAAAACTCGTTCGATTTATGCCGATATATGTTCCATTATACTTTAGGCTTGTTCCGTGAAGTAACACTGCATTGTAAAAGGTTAAGGGGGACTATTTTGTTTGTTACTGAATATTACCTAAAATGTCTAGCCCTGAAAATATGGTTTTTTTTTTTTTTTTTTTTTTTTTTTTTTTTTTTTTTTTTTTTTTTTTTTTTTTTTTTTCTCAGAGGCACCCGAGTTGCGCGAAGAGTGAAACCAAATCTACCTATCGAACTGTCCAAACTGTCTACCTATCGAGCAGACCAGCAAAACAAATAGGGGCTATTTTCGAAGACGAAGGAGAACAATCATTCAAAGAAGCAAATGCAAATATATAGGTTATGATCCTGTTGCAATTCAAGTATCAAAACCAATCAAGACAATTTCAATATCGAGTTAGGGAGAGTTAACTGTACCGTCAAGCTACCATTCACCGTGCATTTAAGAAAATTTGCACTTCAAAAAAATATAAAACTATTCAAATAATTTGAAGCGTACTAGAATACCACTACGTAGCGGGCAATTATATAATAATTCAGGGAAAATCTAAAACTAGTGATGCATAACAAAAAATTAGTCAAAATTATTTTGAAAATGTCATGTTAAGGTCGCCTCGTACCGTTCTATGTGTCACCATTTACCGTGCGTATAGTTTTCGTCATGATTTGATTTTGTATCTTGAAGAAACGTTGTTAATGGACAACTATGTTGCTAGTAGTGTGCGCATTCATTTTTAAGAGTATTCAATCTTCATTTACAATAAAAACTATACAAAGTTTAAAAATTGGCTAAATTATTATTTTTTATTAAAATCGTTATAGGAGGTTTGACTGTATTGTCCAAACCATTCCATATTCACTTAAATTCTAAATATGAGTAGTTTAATGACGACATAACAATAAATCTAATATTATCGCATAATTTCATGCCTTTTACACTATACACGGTAATAGGATCCATATATATTGAAAAGGATCCATTCACCTGCATTTGGGTTTCGACTGAAAAACACAATAAAAATTCTAATTTGCATTAAATCTCATTGCTCATACGATGAAATACATCTTACTAATAATATCCACAGTGAAAACTTGTTGAAATTTTGAAAAATTTCATAACTCTATCGTTAAAATAAAAAAATGTGATTTTTTTGGCGTTTCTACTAAGATTGTTGCAATATCTCGTTATCAAACAGAATTCACATGATTTTGTCTACATAAACTAGGTTTTTCAAAATTATTTGTGGCAAAAACTAGTTCGTTTCATCAGTTTTATCTTATTTTGACTGACCAAAGGAATGATTTGTGAAAATTGTATGAATATTCTGTAGGAATTTGTATATGTGCACGGTGAATGGAGGCGCACGGTGACTGGTGACTTAACGGTATATAGGTTATTGATCCTGTTGCATTTAAGTCTCAAAACAATTCAAGACAATTTTACGAAGTATTGACAGTTTCCAGATTAATAACTATGAAAGATTTAAGCATTAAAAGAAAACGTTGCGTTTGCAGGAGTTCCAGTTCGATAATCATTGATGTATTATCTGATTGAGGTTGAGCATAACTTATGAAAATGAATGAAAGCATCAAAGTTATTGATCAAAAAGATTATGTTTTGTTGTTGGCAAAATATGGTTTCATTTGCGAAAGTCAAATTCCTTTACAACCCTGTTTTGCAGTTACGTCAAAAATCACACATTTTCATGATTATCTCAGAAATCTGCCATAGGATCCTCATAATTGTGTTTGGCACGCGACGAGAGAATCCCAGTACTGACCCGATTTTGTCAGCCAATTTCAGATTTGTCAAAAAATTGGTATCGTCATGTTTTACCACGTACCCTCTTTAAAAGTCCATGTAACCATGTCGAAATTTGAAAAACGGGAACAAAATAAAATGACCCGATTTGGTCAGCCTAAAATTCATCGAGGGGCTGACAAAATCGGGTCCTTACTGTAGTAGGGCTGTCCTTTGTTTAATTATTGACATACTAGAAGTTGCTTGAAAACACCCCATTTTACGGTAGACATTTCATCATCCACTTTCAATACATTTCAATGAAACTGATTTGTTCAAAGTCATAAATGCTTGTTGTGGTTTGTAGATTCGAAGCTTGGAAATGTTCGTTCAAAACGATTTTCCCGGTGACCTTCTCAAATTCCCCGGTTTTTTTCCCGTCGGTGGATTCAAATTCCCGTCTCTCACCCGGTTCGGTGATTCGTTTTCCCTTCGTTTCGTTTCGGGTGCGCGAACACAATTCCAGTGCTTGTAAATATTGATTGCAACCGCATCCATTTCTCATAAGGTACAGTGTGGAACATGATGAAATATTTGTTCGTCCATCGCATTGTGGAACCGAGCGAGGCAAACTAAGAAGTTCCTAACGCAATCCTAATGGAATTTGATGAGTGGTAATAGGTAATAGGGAGTGGTACGACGAGCGTTCCGTACCTGACACTGAAGTCCGGAGTTGAGATGCATGCACGTGAGATTGGTATGGAAAGATGCACGCACTGGATTTCACCGGCGTGGCATCATAGCGGTTGTTGTTTTCGAACCGACCGAAGTACAACAAGTAAGTAACAACAGTAGTGCCACCCCGGGAAATGACAGTGCTGACTAGACTAGACTATGTATGTATATATATATATTGGCATTTTATGGTGTCTTCCAATCGGAGACGAGAATTTTCTCCCCAAGCCACGCCACCGCCGGACTGCAAAAGCGTGTAGTGCTTGTCCCATTAGATTACCCTTGCTTTTAGTGTGTGAACATTTGTCGTATCAACTCCTTGATGAGTGTGTTTGGTGGCCCTGAAAAGGGCCGTTTGAAGAGCGAAACTTTGGAATGCGATTTAACCTCCGAAACCGTACAGGGTGCGTCCCTGACGCTTCAGAGCGTAGACAACATCCATAGCGGTAACGGTTTTACGCTTGGCGTGTTCAGTGTAGGTAACGGCATCACGGATGACGTTTTCCAGGAACACCTTCAACACACCCACGAGTTTCCTCGTAGATAAGTCCGGAGATACGCTTGACTCCTCCACGACGAGCCAGACGACGGATTGCGGGCTTGGTGATACCCTGGATGTTATCACGCAAAACCTTGCGATGACGCTTGGCGCCTCCTTTTCCGAGTCCTTTGCCTCCCTTGCCACGGCCGGTCATTTTGGATGAATTTGGTTCTGTGTTCGACGACGGTAGTACTGGAACTGATGGCTGCGCCAATTTTTCATTTCATTAAATTCCATGTTTATTTGCAATTTTTGGTTTACAAGGTAATGTTTACAATGTAAGAGTTGACCATAGGTCCTTCAGCTTTGTTTGTTGATTTTATGTTTTGGTGGTTAATTTTGCGGTTTTACCCTAGTTGTTATATTGGCCTTATGGGCTCTGGTAGTTTTATAAAAAGAAGAATTTGATAACCTAGCTACTATTTACAACTACAAAAAAATTTGATAACTAGGGGGGAACGAGGGTCCCGGATGACCTGCTGGTCCGATTGGTGGCAACGAGCCCTAAATCTCCGATCGAGTCACCCAAAGCGCTCCTCTATGTTTGATCTCAGCCAGACGGTGACCTCGGTTGTCCTCGTTCTCGGAGGACTTTGAGGATCATCCGGAGGAACTTATTTTGGGTCCTCTGGAGCCTCAGATGGTGGGTTTTTGCGCAACTCTCCCAGATTGGAACGCCATATTCAATTACTGGAAGAATGACCTGTTTGTAAACAGCAAGCTTATTCTTCAGAGACAGAGTTGACTTCCGGTTGATGCAGGGGGTACAATGCTTTGAGCAAGATGTTGCTTTGTGACCGTTTTGTCAACCTGCTGTCTGAAGAGAAGCTTGCTGTCTAACGTTAGCCCAAGGTAGTCGGCTGCATCAGACCATTCCACCGTTGATCCACCGAGGGTGATTTTACAATCCTCAGCCGGAACAAGTCTGGGGGATTTGGAATAGGGGAAGAGGATGACCTGGGTCTTCGCTGCGTTGATACAGATCTTCCAGCTGTTCAAATAATCTGACAAGACGTTCAGGCCTCTCTGGAGTCGAGATGTTAGTGCTCTCGTGAATCTGCCGCTGTAGACGACTGATGTGTCGTCAGCGAACAGTGACAGTGAGCCGCCTTCAGGGAGCTGAGGCATGTCCGAGGTGAACAGGTTGTATAGTAGGGGACCTAAAATACTGCCCTGTGGAACACCTGCGGGGATGTTGTGGGGTCTGAGTTGACTCCATTAAGGGAAACCCTGAACGTCCTGTTAAACAGATAGTTTTTGATGATTTTCACCAAATAGGTGGGAAGATTGTATCGGTGCAGCTTGTACACCAGGCCGTCGTGCCAGACGTTGTCGAATGCTTTTTCAACATCGAGCAACGCCATGGCGGAGGATTTGGCAAGGGACTTGTTCCGCCTGAGGATGTTGGTTACTCGAGTCAGTTGGTGCACGGTTGAACGACCGCGTCGAAAGCCAAACTGTTCCTCGAGCAAGATGTTGTTTTGATCGGCTGCCGAAAGCAGCCGTCTGTTGATCGCTTTTTCAAAAAGCTTTGATAACCCTGAGAGAAGGCTGATGGGTCGATAGCTTTTGGGGGAGGAAGGATCCTTCCCAGGTTTCTTAATGGGGATGACTTTTGCTGACTTCCACGACGAGGGGAAGTAGCTAAGTCGGAGGCACTGATTGAAAATCAGTGCCAGATGTTGGTAGAACTGGAGACTCAATTGCTTGAGCTCCAAGTTCAGGATGTTGTCGAAACCTGGGGCCTTCATGTTTTTGGATGTTTTGAGATAGGCCAGCAACTCGTCGGCAGTGATCTCCAACTCCTCCGAGAAGTCGTTGGGAGATTGGTGTAGGTTAGCTGCGTGTTCGGAAACAGCAGCTTCGTGTGGGCTAGGAATGTCTAGCCCTAGATTGTGGGAGCTGACGAAATGCCGACCTATCTCAGCAGCCTTCTCCGCAGGGGTTATCAAGCGATCCTTAGAGTCGGTGTTGTCTAATGGGATCAACGGTGGAATAGGTCTGGGTTTGGATTTTAAAAGTTTGGTCATCTTCCAGAATGGCCTAGCACAATCTGGGAGAGAGCGGATCTTGTTGGAAAAATCATCGTTCCTGAGGTCCACCATTCTGGCCTTGATTATTTTGGATATGCGATTGACTTCGCTTTTCAACGCAGGCAGACCAGAGCGTTGGTACTGCCTGCGTTTGGTGTTCCTTAAACGAATGAGATCTTTGGTAACACGATCGATAAAAAGGGGTTGCTCACCTGACCAGATGCTGGTACATGCTGTTCTCGGGCCACGGAGATGGCCTCTTCGACGCTCTGCAGGTGCCGGTCGATGTCTTCAGCGGACGCCAGGGGAGCCTCGTACTGGATGTTAGCGTCGACACACCGCTGGAATTGGCCCCAGTCGACACGATGGTAGTTGCGCCGGGTGACCCGATGCCGGTTGACCAGGGAACCAACTTCTGCCACCACCGGGTAGTGGTCCGAGCTCAGGTCCTGGTGAACGACCGGTTGGGAGATGTTGTCGGCCATGTTGGTCAGGAAGACATCAATGGTCGCATGGGCCCCGGACCGGCTCAGGCGGGTGGGTGAATCCGGGCTCAGGATGGTGTAGTGGCCTTCCTCCAGGTCCTGTTGTAGGATGAGGCCGTTCCTATTTCGCCGGGGTTTCCCCAGGTCTCGTGCCTTGCGTTCAGATCGCCAGCCAGGATGAACTGCCCCTGCCGCCGTGTCAGTTTGACGAGGTCTTGCTTTAAGGCCGCCGATGTTCCGTCGTTGATGTTGGTTTGCTTCGGGCAGTACGCCGCGATGATCGTGATTGGGCCGATGGAGGTTTCCACCCGAACACCTACGGCCTCGATGATTTGGAGTTGAAAGCTCGGCAGCAGGGTGCAGTTGACGTTCCTCCGCAGAGCAACCGCAACGCCTCCACCTTCGGATCCGCACCGGTCAAGCCGCACGAGCCGGAAGTCGGGGATGAAGATGTTAACTTCCGGCTTGAGGTGCGTCTCCGTTATCACGGCTATGTCGATGCCTTCCTGGTCCAGGAAGGCGGACAACTCTCGATTTTTGCTCCGGAGGGAGCAAGCGTTCCAGTTGAGGATCTTGGTGGTGGCCTCACGGGCCATATTTGGATAAGAACGCAAATACCACCGAGTTGGCGGCGTCGATCTGTTCCGACTTGGAACGGCAGGCTCGTAGCCGTTGGAAAAGGTTCCTGTGTATTCCAACATTTGCTCCGGCGTGTACAGGGAGCCGTCGTCGTCGGAGGGAGGAGGAGTGCCGGAAGCACTGGGTCCAGGATTCCCCCATCCAGGAGGGGGCGCATTCCGGACCGATGGAGCAGCGGCGGCGGCCGCGAGGCGTTGCTGAACGGAGGGGGCCGACTGGCGGGATGCCTGCCGGTGGGTTGGTTGAAGCGGTGGCAGATTGGGCACTTGGTAGCGGGGCGTCGGGAAGTGCTCCTCAGTCAGCGGTGGGGGTGGTTGGCGCTGGCGTTGCCGTCCCAGCTTCTTGGCGGACGCTTGCTGGCGGATTGCCAGAAACTCCGCACGTTTGGGGCAGTTGCGGCTGCTGCCCTCGTGGTTTGCACCGCAGTTGGCGCACTTCGATTCGGTGCCCTCCATCGGCTGGCAGGTCGAAGTGGCGTGCGCACCGGCACATTTGCCACAGCGGGGCTTCATATGGCAATTCCTGGTCCCGTGGCCGAACGCGAGGCAGTTGCCACACTGCGTCACGTCTCGTTTTTTCGGGCGGTAGCGCTCCCATTCCACCACGATGTGGAAGAGCGCTCTCACTCTTGTCAGGCCCGCCATGGTGGTAGACCCCTTCTCCAAATGGGCCAGGTAGAGCTGGTCCCGTGTCGTCCTCCTTGTGCTCGCCGGATGGGGAACACACTCGTCGCCTTGAGTCCAGCCGCCTTCATTTCATCGATGATGGCCTCCGGGGTGAACTCCGGCAGCCCTCGGACGAGTACTTTGAACGGCTTGCTACCGGGGGCATCGTGGGTGTAGAATTCCACCCCTTTTGCCTTCAGCAGCTTGCCGGCCTTGTCGTAATCGGCGCCGGAGGCGCACATGATCTTAGTGCCGGTATGGCACAGCTTGAACAGTGGCCGGATGTTGTTGGCCGCTAGCTCGGATCGCAGCGCCGAGAGGTCCTTCGACGCCGTGAAGAGGGGGGGAACCTTCGCGCCCGGGGGGGCTTGGTCCACAGGCAGGGAGGCAAACTTGTTATTTGCCAGCAACCTGCTGTATGCCGCCGGGTTGGCATCTTCATTCCTGGCTCGTTTGGCGCGCTGGTCTGCCCGCTGTCGGCCAGCGGGGCGGGGGTCGAGGCGGAGTCCGCCTTTTGCTTCCGATTGCGACCCATCGCTATGGGCCGCGGTTGCTCTGCTTCGACTAGCAGAGATGCTTTCTGGCTAGCCACCCCTAGGAGGTAGGTTAGCGCCGGAGAGCAGTCGCGGGAGCGGGAAATCGCGAAAAAAGAGTGCACTTCGCACACGCACGGAAGAGAATTCGAACTTGTCTCGCAACTCAAAAAGACACGCAACCGTTCACAACGGCAGTTCGATTCGGAATGATGGCTGCGCCAAACACTAGCGGCCACTTTTATACCCACTCGAGGGTTGAGTTCTTCTTTCCTCTCTTGCTTTTTCTATTCTTCCGTGGCTTCCGATTGGTTG